>NC_052154.1:195416956-195568403 GCF_902713615.1 Scyliorhinus canicula | reverse complement strand
TTCTTCTCATTCAAGATGACCAAATTGTACTAAAGAGATTGACCACTGGCTTCATAAAGCAATGAAGATCGCCAACCAAAGAGAAAATGCTGGAAAATCTCAGCAAGTCTGGCAGCATTTGTAGGGAGAGAAAAGATCTAACGTTGAGTCCAGATGACCTGCTGAGATTTTTCCAGCAGTTTCCTCTTTGGTTTCAGATTCCGGCATTCACAGTAATTTGCTTTTAGTTAATGAAGATCGCCAAGCTGATTGTATGTTTTGTTTGTATCCAATAACAAAATGCAATAAAATAATCTGTACATACTCCTCAGTAGGAGCAAGAATATCAGCCAATTAGAAATCAGACATGTGAAGAGATAGACCAAATCCTCAAGCCAGCCGATGGTATTGCAGAATGACAGCTTTATCTTGGAAGTCTCAACTGATGTCGAATCAGTCTTTTATGTGAGGGTGACGGAGTTGAGGAAACGTATTCCTGTCCAAAATGATTGCATCTAAAATACTAGCAGAATATTGACCTACCCAGCATTCACTTGGTGATAGGGGGTGGCGATTGTAAATGGATTGTGGAGACAAAAAATATGTTTTAGAAGTTTTAAAATGAATATACTTGACATTTCATTTTGCAGTACAAAGGTTAATAGAAGGTAAATAAATAAATTTATCAAAGCAACAGATTGGGAAACCGAGAACTATTTACATCTGAATGCAGCCTTTAGAAGCAGCTGAATGGATCGCAGCCATCTAAACCATTTGGGAAGTGCAATCTCAAATTACTGAACGCTCTCATGAATGCTGTAACAAAAGGGGCTTCTTAACCTGCGGGTGTTTGTCAAACTCTTTCTTCTTCTTCTTGTTCCTGGGAGCTGCTTGGAAATGTAAATTTAGTTTCTTGATTGATGATGCGAGAACATTTTTCCTGGTCAGAGAATCTGGTTTATTTTCCTCTAATAACAATCCATATTCAAATATGTAAATAATATTGATGATTTATAAAATTTCAAATACTTCAAGTCACTTTTGCCTCCAGCGCTGAGACACTGCTGAAAGTTCATTCAGGTTTCAACACTTGCTATTGTCGGCTTCCCATACTCTTGGGGGGGGGAGGAGGATTGTTCAAAATTTTGTTCTTTCATGGGAGTCTTGCGGGAGTCCTGTATCTCCGAGGAGCTTGGGGAATCACGGTGACAAATCCCCACTGGAGAAGCCGCAGTTAGTGCCAGCAGCACGAGTCTGGGAGCACCAGGTTCAAATCCCACCAGGGACACTGATGGAACTTTAAAAAAGCTAGTCTCAGCAGAGGTGACCATTGTCACAATCGCCATAAACCCATCAGGTTCACTAATGCCATTGAGGGACAGAAATCTGCTGTCCTTACCTGGTCTGGCCTACACGTGACTCCAGACCCACAACAAAGAACAAAGAAAAGTACAGCACAAGACCAGGCCCTTCGGCCCTCCAAGCCTGCGCCGACCATGCTGCCTGTCGAAACTAAAATCTTCAACACTTCTGGGGTCCGTATCCCTCTATTCCCATCCTATTCATGTATTTGTCAAGATTCCCCTTAAACGTCACTATCGTCCCTGCTTCCACCACCTCCTCCGGCAGCGAGTTCCAGGCACCCACTACCCTCTGTGTAAAACCTTGCCTCGTACATCTCCTCTAAACCTTGCCCCTCACACCTTAAACCTATGCCCCCTCTACCCTGGGAAAAAGTCTCTGACTATACACTCTGTCCCTGCCCCTCATAATTTTGCAGACGTCTATCACATCGCCCCTCAACCTTCTTCATTCCAGTGTGAACAAACCAAGTTTATTCAACCTCTCCTCATAGCTAATGCCCTCCATACCAGGCAACATTCTGGTAAATCTCTTCTGCACCCTTTCTAAAGCCTTCACATCCTTCTGGTCATGTGGCGAACATAATTGAACACTATACTCCAAGTGTGGCCTAACTAAGGTTCTATATAGCTGCAACATGACTTGCCAATTCTTATACTCAATGCCCCGGCCAATGAAGGCAAGCATGCCGTATGCCTTCTTGACTACCTTCTCCACCTGCGTGGACCTGTACACCTAGATCTCTCTGACTGTCAATACTCTTGAGGGTTCTACCATTCACTGTATATTCCCTACCTGTATTAGACCTTCCAAAATGCATCACCTCACATTTGTCCGAATTCAACTCCATCCACCATCTTGCTACCCAAGTTTCCAAACGATCTAAATCCTGCTGTATCCTCTGACAGTCCTCATCGCTATCCGCAATTCCACCAACCTTTGTGTCATCTGCAAACTTACTAATCAGACCAGTTACATTTTCCTCCAAATCATTTATATATACTATGAACAGCAAAGGTCCCAGCACTGGTCCCTGTGGAACACCACTAGTCACAGCCCTCCAATCAGAAAAGCTCCCTTCCATTGCTACTCTCTGCCTTCTATGACCCAGCCAGTTCTGTATCCATCTTGCCAGCTCACCCCTGATCCCGTGTGACTTCACCTTTTGTACCAGTCTGCCATGAGGGACCTTGTCAAAGGCCTTACTGAAGTCCATATAGACAACAACCACTGTCCTACCTGCATCAATCACCTTTGTGACCTCTTCGAAGAACTCTATCAAGTTAGTGAGACACAACCTCCCCTTCACAAAGCCGTGCTGCCTCTCACTAATACGTCTATTTACTTCCAAATGGGAGTAGACCCTGTCTCGAAGAATTCTCTTCAGCAATGTCCCTTCCACTGACATAAGGCTCACCGGCCTGTAGTTCCCTGGATTATCCTTGCTACCCTTCTTAAACAAAGGAACAACATTGGCTATTCTCCAGTCCTCCGGGACATCACCTGAAGACAGTGAGGATCCAAAGATTTCGTGAAGGCCTCAGCAATTTCCTCTCTAGCCTCCTTCAGTATTCTGGGTTAGATCCCATCAGGCCCTGAGGACTTATCTACCTTAATATTTTTCAAGATGCCCAACACCTTGCCTTTTTGGATCTCAATGTGACCCAGGCTATCTACACACCCTTCTCCAGACTCAACATCCACCAATTCCTTCTCTTTGGCGAATACTGATGCAAAGTATTCAATTAGTACTTCGCCCATTTACTCTGGCTCCACACATGGATTCCCTTGCCTATCCTCCAGTCGGCCAACTCTTTCCCTGGCTACCCTCTTGCTTTTTATGTACGTGTAAAAAGCCTTTGGATTTTCCTTAACCCTATTTGCCAATGACTTTTCGTGACCCCTTTTAGCCCTCCTGACTCCTTGCTCAAGTTCCTTCCTACTTTCCTTATATTCCACACAGCCTTCGTCTGTTCCCAGCCTTCTAGCCCTGACAAATGCCTCCTTTTTCTGTTTGACGAGGCCTGCAATATCTCTCGTTATCCAAGGTTCCCGAAATTTGCTGTATTTATCCTTCTTCCTCACAGGAACATGCCGGTCCTGAATTCCTTTCAACTGACATTTGAAAGCCTCCCACATGTCAGATGTTGATTTACTCTCAAACATCCGCCCGCAATCTAGGTTATTCAGTTCCCGCCTAATATTGTTATAATTAGCCTTCCCCCAATTTAGCACAATCACCCTTGGACCACTCTTATCCTTGTCCACCAGCACTTTAAAACTTACTGAATTGTGGTCACTGTTCCCGAAATGCTCCCCTACTGAAACTTCTACCACCTGGCCGGGCTCATTCCCCAATACCAGGTCCAGTACAGCCCCTTCCTCAGTTGGATTATCTACATATTGTTTTAAGAAGCCCTCCTGGACGCTCCTTACAAACTCTGCCCCATCCAAGCCCCTCGCACTAAGTGAGTCCCAGTCAATATTGAGGAAGTTGAAGTCTCCCATCACAACAACCCAGTTGCTTTTACTCCTTTTCAAACCCTGTCTACCTATCTACTCCTCTATCTCCCGCTGGCTGTTGGGAGGCCTGTAGTAAACCCCCAACATTGTGACCGCACCATTCTTATTCCTGATCTCTACCCATATAGCCTCGCTGCCCTCTGAGGTGTCCTCCCGCAGTACAGCTGTGATATTCTCCCTAACCAGTAGCGCAACTCCTCCCCCCCCTTTTACATCACCCTCTATCCCGCCTGAAACATCTAAATCCTGGAACGTTTAGCTACCAATCCAGTCCTTCCCTCAGCCAGGTCTATGTAATGGCAACAACATCATAGTTCCAAGTACTAATCCAAGCTCTAAGTTCATCTGCCTTACCTGTTATACTTCTTGCATTAAAACATCTGTACTTCAGGCCACCAGTCCCGCTGTTTTCAGCAACATCTCCCTGTCTGCTCTTCCTCAGAGCCATACTGGCCCCATTCCCTAGTTCTCCCTCAATTTTTTCACATTATGACCTATTGCTCTGGTGCCCACAACAATGTGGTTGACTCTTAAACGGTTCAAGGAAAATTAGGGTTGGGCAATAGATGCTGGCTTTGCCCACATCCCATGAAAGAACAACATTTTAAACAATCCCTGAGACTTTGTAGACAATGGGTGGAACTTTGCACTCTTGAGAACAGATCATCTGGGCCGTAGTTTGTGCTGTCACGTTGGGTTGGGGCCTGATAGAGGCACAATGCTGGTTCCACAGAGATCGTGTTGGTGGCATTTTTCAAGTGTCCCCCCTACCCCCCCACCCCCCCCCACCCCCCCTATAGACACTGCAAGCTCCCTACACAAGCAACAGGGATCCCCCTCTCCCCCAGCCTCAGGACTGCCCCCCCCACCCACATCCACCCCCTCACCCAAAAGGTGAACAGCTGGTTTAGCACATTGGGCTAAATCGCTGTTTTATAATAGAACAATGCCAGCAGCGCGGGTTCAATTCCCGTATGAGCCTCCCTGAACAGGTGCCGGAATGTGGCGACTAGGGGCTTTTTCAGCTTACTTGCGACAATAAGCGATTATTATTATTATTATTATTATTATTAAGCGGCACACCAGTACCTGGGGAGGTTTCTCCCTCGCCCCCTCACTCCCCAGGGACTTTACTTAACTTTGCACGGGGTGGGGGTCCAAAATGGGATTTGTGCCAGCCGCCAAACAGTTTCCAAATCTCCCGGCCCCCTCCTTCTGCCGTGATCAGGATCCCTCGCCCAGAAAGGCTGAGGATCCGATCAAACTTCTTTTGCATGAATTTGTATCTCGTTAGCGAGATTAAAGTGGAAATGCAGCAGTAGGCGGGAGTCACCCACTACCCGCAGCGGGACGTCCCGCGGGCGGCATTTAGTACAGCTCTACAAAAACAGGGACCGGGTGCCATGGACACTAAGGTGGTGAGTCGCCACCTTCCCTTACCCCCAGGCAGCTCAAGGACACTAGCTGCTGGCCAGGGTGGGGGGTCTTTAAAGGAAGTTGGCATGCTGGAGGTGGGTGGAGGGTGGGGGGGGGGGGCGGTGAGATTTGGGTATGTGAAGCATTAAAGTCATCTTTTTGTCTTGTGAATGCCCATAACAGGGCAAACCACTGCTGCAGCCCTCCTGTTCTACTGAACTCTCACAGGACAGAGCCACGCTCAGCTGGTCTCGTGAAGGCCATTTCAGACTCCTTGGATGCTTCAAGTGGCTCTGTGCTGTCAATGTTGCAGTGTGATTTCTTTTGTCCCTCATTCCTCAGTTGTTTACATTCCCCATTGTGAAGCCTCTAGTTTGACAGCTAAAGGCCAACTCAAAGGAGGGATTAGCTTTGTTGTTTGCGATAACAATTCATCGTCCATGAACTGTGAAGTACCTCCTCAAAAGATCAGGTGCTCTGTCTGAGGGTGTTGTTTCTGGTCTGGATGTCCTGCAACCTTTGATGCCCAAACATTGCGTCTGTACTCGAGGAGCTTCAGCATCGTAGGGGCAGCTGGCACCCCTATTACGGGCAGGAGCTCACCACTTAGGATCCTCTTGTGGCCAAAGAGTAATTATCTGGATGAGTGGAAGAGAGCTTAGCACAACCTCCCAGATGCTGCGGGAAGTCATCTGGGGTCTAGGGGCTCCTGATCTACTGGGAGGGTGTGGGTGTGCAGAGTGAATGTTGCCAGCTCAATTGGTCTCTGGATGGCACTCGGAAGGCGAGACAGTCATGTTGAGGGCAAGGGATAGTTGCAACACTGGCTGCCTGTCAGCTTAACGAGCAAGCTTTGACAGCCAGCTGCATTGAGTGTTTTGACATGACAGCAATAAGATCTCGGGGTGTCCAAATCTGGGTATCGACCATGGATGGCTATTTGTCCCCTTGTTGATCGTTTGATCTGGTGTCCCCTCATAGTTCACTGAGTCAGGCCACCACAACCATTTGGTCATCATTCTCAGCTGCATCTCTCTTGGCTGGGTCAGGGGAAACCTCCCTCAATGGCAATGGCTGAGGATCACGGGCCAGGCAACGGTACCGGGCAAAGTGATAAGTGGTCAGTTGCAAAGATCATGAGGACAAGGGGTTGGGAGAAGGGTTTTTGAGCATCCTAAGGTGAATGACCTGACTCTCTCCTTCGCCACATCCTACCAGGTAAAAGATTCATTTTGGGATCGATCCATCGGAGATGGCGGTTGTCCTGATGGTCACGGATGAGGCCAGCAGACGCAGCCGGCTGCATCAAGGCCAATGCAGACCGGAGCCTGCCACAAAGGAGGGACGCCATTCAGGCTCAAGACCTGGCTGCCCATTAGGATGTGGGAGGGGGACCAAAGGGTACCCACAAAGGATGCTGGGCAGCTGGAACGTGTTCCAGAAGCCTCTCGACCATCTGGCACTGCCAATCCTCGAGGCACTCCATTGTATGTACCATGGTGTGAGAGCTCTCAGCAATGGTCCTCGGTGACTGGACCAAGCTCATGAGGGCCTCGGCCATGTTCACCCGTGTCTGCACCAGATCCCTCAGCAGACCCTTCTCTTTGGTGAATACTGATACAAAGAACTCATTCAGTCCCTCGCCCATTTCTTCTGGTTTCACGCATAGATTCCCTCCCCTGTCCTTGAGTGGGCCAATCCTTTCCCTGGCTACCCTCTTTCTCTTCATATACGTGTAAAAAGGTCTTTGGATGGTCCTTAATTCTGTTCGCCAATGACTGTTCGTGATCCCCTTTAGCCCTCCTGACTTCTAACTTCAGTTCCTTCCTACTTTCCTTATATTCCTCATGGACTTCATCTGTTCCCAACCTTCTAGCCCTTACAAATGCTTCCTTTTTCTTTTGGGCTAGGCTCTCAATATCCCTCGTTCCCAAAACTTGCCGTACTTATCCTTCTTCCGCACAGGAACATGCCAGTCCTGAATTCCTATCATCTGACGTTTGAAATCCTCCCACGTCAGATGTTGATTGACCCTCAAACATCCGCCCCCAATCTAGATTCTTCAGTTCCTGTTGAATATTGTTAGAATTAGCCTTCCCCCAATTTAGCACTTTCACCCGAGGATTACTCTCTTCTTTATCCAACAATACGTTAAAACTTGCTGAATGATGGTCACGGTTCCTGAAATGCTCCCTTACTGAAACATTGACCACCTGGCCAGGCTCATTCCCCATTACCAGATCCAGTACAATCCCTTCCCTAGTTGGACTATCTACATATTGCTTCAAGAAGCCTTCCTGGATGCTCCTTACAAGTTCTGCCCCATCCACGCCCCTAGCAATGAGCGAGTCCCAGTCAATATAGGGGAAGTCAAAATCACCCACCACAACAAGTTACGGCAGCAGGATTTGAACCTGCACAGAGGCACGTTCTACCACTGAGCCATAGTTGATGCCAGTCAGATTTTTAAAAAGAGCAAGGATAGAGAGAATTTGTATGTGGAATTTGAACTAAGTTCAAAGAAAAAAAAATAGGAAAGCCATTATCTTGGGGGCAGCGCGGTGGCACAGTGGTTAGCACTGCTACCTATGGCACTGAGGACTCTGGTTTGATCCCGGCCCTAGTTACTGCCCATGTGGAGTTTGCACATTCTCCCCCATGCTTGCATGGGTTTCTCCTCCACAACTCAACGATGTGTAGGTTAGGTGGATTGGCCGTGTACAAATTGGCCCTTAATTGGAAAGAAATAATTGGGTACTCTAAAATGTATTAAAAAATAAGGAAACCATTATCTCAGCCAGGTAATTTTGTGACACACAACCTGCGCATAGCCACGAATTTGCCCAAATGTGCAAAATGTTATACGAGTTTGTTTGACAGAACGGACTTGGGGAACAGCGAACTATTAATCATCTTCAGCTGCCAAACTAAAATGACAAAGCTTCGTAAAAAAATACATTATGTCATGTAGCCAACGTTCAGATCAACCCATTTGTTAGGTTTTTAGCCTATTATGTTAGCATGCCCTTTTAAGGGAGCGAGTCGCTGGTGGGTCATGTGTCCAATCAGCCAATAGGGCCGGAGCGCACAAACCCTGGGTGCTGAGCCCAAGTTCCCAGTCCGTGGGGAGTTTGGAGTCTTGGGACACGGAAGCTTTTATCTTACTTTCTGTTGTTCCTTACTTTAATAAAATCGTTCATTTGTTAGTCCATCTGGTGGTCGCCCGCTGTCAGGATATTACACCCAGAACACCAGTCATGTTGAGAAACTCGGGAAGCTGTCTCCTTGAGAGTTGGCATGCTCCGAATGATGGAGTTTGGGAGAATACATCAGGGAAAACGCTTTCTCCCCACTGGAGAGTCAGCAACCAAAGGACAGATTTCAGATAATAAAAGAAGCAGAGTACAGATGAAGAGAATTTTCATATATTATTGCGGTTATGATCTTGAATACACTGTCTGAAAGAACAGTGACAGTGGATTCAGTAGCAAATTTCAAGAAGGAATTGGTACATACTTTAAAAAGGAAACATATATAGGGTTGTGGGGGAAAAAAAAAAAGAGTAGGGGAGTGGGACTAAGTGGATAGTTTTTTCAAAAGCTTCGAGAGGTTGATCATGAAGCGCATCCCTCCATACTCCCAGAACGCCTTGATCCACTGCAATTCGCATACCGTTGCAACCGGACCACATCAGACGCCATTTCCCTGGCCCTACACTCATCCCTAGAGCATCTCGAAAACAAGGACTCCTACATCAGACTCCTATTTATTGACTACAGCTCCGCCTTCAACACCATAATCCCAGCCAAGCTCATATCAAAGCTCCAACACCTAGGACTTGGCTCTCCACTCTGCAACTGGATCCTCGCTTTTCTGACCAACAGACCACAATCAGTAAGAATGAACAACAACACCTCCTCCACAATAGTCCTCAATACCGGGGCCCCGCAAGGCTGCGTACTTAGCCCCCTACTCTACTCCCTGTACACACACGACTGCGTGGCAAAACTTGGTTCCAACTCCATCTACAAGTTTGCTGACGATACGACCATAATGGGACGGATCTCGAAAAACAACGAGTCAGAATACAGGAGGGAGATAGAGAACCTAGTGGAGTGGTGTAACGACAACAACCTCTCCCTCAATGCCAGCAAAACAGAAGAACTGGTTATTGACTTCAGGAAGCAAAGTACTGTACACACCCCTGTAAGGCTAAGGAAACTAAGGAAATTCGGCATGTCCACATTAACCCTTACCAACTTTTACAGATGCACCATAGAAAGCATCCTATCTGGCTGCATCACAGCCTGGTATGGCAACTGCTCGGCCCAGGACCGCAAGAAACTTTAGAGAGTCGTGAATACCGCCCAGTCCATCACACGAACCTGCCTCCCAACCATGGACTCCATCTACACCTCCCGCTGCCTGGGGAAAGCGGGCAGCATAATCAAAGATCCCTCCCACCCGGCTTACTCACTCTTCCATCGGGCAGGAGATACAGAAGTCTGAGAACACGCACACACAGATTCAAAAACAGCTTGCTCCCCACTGTCACCAGACTCCTAAATGACCCTCTTGTGGGCTGACCTCATTAACACTACACCCTGTCTGCTTCACCCGATGCTGGTGCTTATGTAGTTACATTGTATATCTTGTGTTGCCCTATTATGTATTTTCTTTTATTCCCTTTTCTTCCCATGTACTTAATGATCTGTTGAGCTGCTTGCAGAAAAATACTTTTCACTGTACCTCGGTACATGTGACAATAAACAAATACAATCCAATCCAAACAATGCAGGGGCTGGTTTAGCACAGGGCTAAATAGCTGGCTTTTAAAGCAGACCAAGCAGGCCAGCAGCACGGTTCAATTCACGTACCGGCCTCCCTGAACAGGCGCTGGAATGAGGCGACTAGGGGCTTTTCACAGCAACTACATTGAAGCCTACTTGTGACAATAAGTGATTGACACAAGCCTAATTGATGGAGTTGTCTCCTTCTATGCTGCAAGATTCTTGGATCTGGGCTGCAGCACGAGGCGAGTAGGTTTTAGCTTTTTCTGATGGATTCCAGGAATTATGCAGTCAAGCACAAGGAATCTATTTGGCTAGCTGGTATCTTGCGGTTTTGCTCTGTCTGGATGGTGACCCACACATTGGTATGTGGATGATGAAGTGGTGAGGAATAATTTAAGTTATTTAGGTTAAGTATTTTTCTTATTCAAAATATCCTGTTTTAATTGCAAGTGCTGATGATATCACAGGAACTGGCTGGGCCAGGTCAGTGCATTTAGCAAACTAAGAGAGTTGAAACAACATGCACAAGGAGACAAGATTGCTCAGATGAGATGGGTGGATGTTAAATCCACTCCTGTTTACAGTGATGCTCTGTGACTCTTTTTAACCAGTTTCACAACAAAACGTCCACTCCAAACAAAATTACTTATCCATTCAATAAAACCAAAAAGAAAAAGACCAAACTAAGCTTTTCGTTGTTTAGCAGAAGGAGAAACCTTCCTATCCAGTTTGGTCACAGGTTTAGCAAGGTGGGACATCGGTCACTGGCACTACCCCATATGATCACAAATCCTAGATACTTACATAGTCAGGACAGGAGTTCTGTGAATTCAGCAATGCAGTAAGCACACCTAACTCATGGAAGGTGGCACCTTCCTACTTCCAGACCAAGAACCAGATGGGATCAAAGGAAAAGAGGCATTTTCCCCCATTTTTCAGACAAGAGACAATGGGCTACATATAAATTGCAGTCAATCCTTCAGTCGGCAATTCCTTGGTATGCACTTGCAGCCGAAAAAGGCCCAGTTCGGGACCAAAGTCTGTTCTCACCATATTGTATGTCCCACTGGACAGAATAACCAGGGTAGTCAGGAATGCTCCCAGACAGGGCAGCACGGTGGCGCAGTGGGTTAGCCCTGCAGCCTCACAGTGCCAAGGTCCCAGGTTCGATCCCGACTCTGGGTCACTGTCCGTGTGGAGTTTGCACATTCTCCCCGTGTTTGCATGGGTTTCGCCCCCACAACCCAAAGATGTGCAGGCTAGGTGGATTGGCCACGCTAAATTGCCCCTTAATTGGAAATACTTTTCACTGTACCTCGGTACACGTGACAATAAACAAATCCAAATCCAAAAAATTAATTGGGTACTCTAAATTTTAAAAAAAAGGAATGCTCCCAGACAGTCCCTTGATACATCCATGGATCTAAGGCAGCACCTGGATTGTTGCTGCCATAGCGACCTTATTCAAGAGAATTTCTTCCCTCCCAAGAAACGCATTGATACAAATTGACGAGATACGACAATGGACTGTGCAATATTTGAAACCCCACGGATGCCGTTTCAATAATTCATGTGTGGTAAATGAATTATGGTGAACTCTACAAATGAATTATACAGCATATAGCGAGGTTCTTAATTGCATGTTCTATTTTGACCATTTTAGCCAAGTATTAAAATGATAAGAAATTATTGATACCAGCTTGTTGAACTGTTGGTCATGTGGTAACAAATCTCCTCCTTGCATTTCATTCCACACAGAATCTGTTCTCTAGTCTCATGCTAACTTTATAAAATACAAAAGACATTTAATTGAGACCACAACACATGGTATAAAACATGCTAAAAACTGTAATGAACATACTACCATCAGCATATTGGAGGAGGAACACAACTTGGGCGATTGTGCACAATGGACAAGGTCACACCTCCCATTGCATACACTCGGGCCGAGCAAACAGTCAGGCCCATCAATGGAACAGAATACACGAGGCAAGGAGTATAACAGGGCGCCAGTGAAAAAATGCCAATTAGGAGCTTTTGCCCAACTTCCACCCCTTTAGCTCTTCGAAAGATGAAAATGAGAGAGTTGAAGATTGGCAAGCAGGTTGTATTTTGCTGTTGCAGCATGTCCGAGCAACAACTTGCCATTCCAAGGTGCATTAGAAGGTGTTTGTGTGACCAACACAGTACTCCCGTGGGGACGTCCTGATTACCGCCTTTTGTTGGTGAGAGACAGTAAGCAAATACCACAAAGTCTCAAGGCCAGTCACCTGGTGGTATGTCTCATGCACCTTCAGGTGTTTTGTTTCTGACACTGTCTAAGGCCAGAGAACAGGTTGGCTACCTAACCCCATTGTACACGAGGCCTTTCATGGCACACTCCAAAACAGCAGAGGAGAAAAAAAAGTTATCAAAGAAAAAGAACCTCCTTTCAGGCAATTGATCCGCAATCTTACATCTTTCGCTAGTCTATCCAGTATATAATTAAATGCTTACGGAACGCCGATTTCAAATATGTTGTTCTGAATCAGTTGTTTGCCCAACATGATGATACTCAGTTGAATGCAGAGTTCCATCAAGCAGCCTCCAGGTGCGCACTGGACAAGAAACAGGAGAAGAGTCGGTTATTTCTTCGATTTAAAGACCAGTTTTAAACTTTATTTATATTTGAAAAGAAATTCACTTGCCTCTTCCATTCTCATATGACGAAAGATGTAGGTGTATTTCCCAGGTCGACCTGCGAACCTAGAAGCAAATAATATTTGGGATGATTCAGTTTTTACAATGTAAAGATAAAGGGAGCGATCCAATGGTCTCAGTGCGCCGGAAAAGCTGCTCGCCGCGGCGCAGCGCGGGCGATAAAAGCCGGAGTCCTCGCTTTCGGTATCTACCCAGCTCGCAACACCCCGCAAAACCCAATATGATCTTGCAAGACACTGCAATTTAAATCCTGCCATGGGCAGGATCACTTTTTAAGCAAATCTGCATATTCGAGTGAGAAGTGTCACTCTGATGTGCAGTTTCCCGAGGTACTGGGATTCATCCCCTTTGCCTCGGAAACTTCGGGCGAGTGCCGTTTGGTACTGGTCACCACAAACGGTGACCAGGCAGAACGGTACTGGTGGGGGTTTCCCCGTGGATCAGAGACCCCCCCCCCCCCAGGTGGATGCCCTTTGCGCAAGGAGGTACCCTGGTACTGCTGGTGCCACCCAAGCACCGTCATCCTGGCAGGACCACCTGGGTACCAGCCTGCCACTGCCAAGGTGCCAAACTGTCATTTTGTGCGCTTGCGATCAGGCCAGGGGGCTGCCCTCCCGTAGTGCATTGGGGCGAGAGGGGGGATAGTGGCATCAGGGGCCTCGGAGGTCTCTCATTACCCGAGTTCCGACAAGCGGAGCTCCGTGGTGGAGAAACCAGCCTGCGACCTTGGCCATCACCGAGGCCGGAATTGAGCCGGGTCCCTGGCGCTGTGCGAGTAGCAGTGCTAAACACAGTGCCATCGTGCCTCCCCTACCTTTCCACCAGATCGCACCCAAAATGTCACATAAACACTAGATCAAAAATGAGTATTAGTTTAAATACTCATTATAAATTGCTTTTCATCTCCACCAGCAACACCATCCACCCAAGCACCAATGCGGTTTCTTCAAACTCATGGCATGTGGGCGTCACTAACAAGGCCAGAATTATTTTCCTTGCGAACCTTCTTGAACCAAGCAGTGTGTGTGAAGATACAGCACAGTGCACTTGGGGTGCCCAGGGCTTTAACCTACTAAAAGGAATACACATATTTCTAAGTCAGGCTGGTGCTCAACTGGGAGGGGAACTTGCAGGTGATGTCGCCCACCTCCCACCCTTGTCCATCCATATGGGCAAAGCAGAGAGTTGGGAAGATGCTGTCAAACCATGCTTGACTATAATTGGGATTTCACGGTGTCACTTAATTCTTGCTCGGTTTCATCAGGCAGTGGTTTATACAAACGTTATACCCACTTCACTCACCTGCCTTTGAAAAATGCAACATAAAAGATGGAGCTGTAGGCATTCACAAACTTCAGCAGGAAAGCCTTAAAAATTAATTTTTCTTCAAAGCTTTTATCGGTTTTGGGAGTCTCTGTAGTGGGGATAAAACAGGAATGGAAACATAACAGTATGTGAGTAATAAATGACAGCAACATCTCGCACACAAACTATTCCAATGATATCCTGGCCAGTCTCCATAAATTAGTTTATCCAGAACTGTCCTGCCCATATCTGAACTCGGGGAAAGGTGCCTCTTTGGGTGGGTGATTCCGGGCAGGGAGATCCACACCGCTATTTAACAACACTTGGTCATTTTTTGGGGCTTTACAGTTTCTCTCCTGTTTAGCCCACACTGAAATGTTTCAGCAACAGGGAACTGAACTCACTTGTGCCACCGGTTCCTCAGAGACCGGGCACCATTTTGAGAGGGTGAACTGATCCAAGTTTGAGGGTTCCCCACGCACCGCCCCCACGGGCAATGTCACCCCCCACATACATGGGCATTACCCCACCCCCCCCTAAGTGAAGAGACACCCCACTATGGGATCGCAGAGGGCCACCCCCATTTTCAGGCCTTCCCTCCCAGCCTTTCGGAGGCCCCTTCATACTTGCACTTCAACCCCCTCAACCCTCATGCCCACTGTCCTCCCCCCTTTCATGAGCCTGGCCTTGGCAGCCACCCTGGTACTGCTACCCAGGCATCCTGGCACTGCCCCTGCCTGCATTTCAATACCATATGGGCATCTTGGCAGCACCAGAGTGGCAGTGACAAGGTGATGCCAGGGTGCCACCGCGCCCTGTCCCAGACCATCCAGGGGTCTCCAACGGCCTGACAAACCCCCCTCTCCAGGTGCCGCTCCGCCTCGTCCACATTTGTGGCCAGTACTAAATGCTGCCCGACTGGGGTCTCCTTAATGAGGCCGATAGAGCCGGGAGCTGGTTAGATCTGGTAAGAGGCCTCTCATGGCATTTACTGGCGTGTCACATCCTGTCCCGCAGGATGCAGCCGGCAAATCGCACCCGTCTCATTCACCAATCATCCGTGTTCACTAACCCTCACTGGTTCTTAGTCTAGGATGCTTTACAAATAAAGTTCTTATCCTTGGGGTTAAAATGCCTCCATGGCCTTTCCCCAAACTTCTTCCCACAAACGTACTGAGATTTCTATGCTCTCAAATTCTGGCTTCATTCACATCCGCTATTCCCATTAGTCCACCATTGGTGACTATCCGTCAGCTGCCAAGGCCGATTCCAACCATCCCCTGACCCGATGTCTGGTCACCAGTCCTGTTAGTGCGCCTGGCCTGGTCTTCAATTGCTTGATGACACCGCTTAGAAATGTGGGATCATAGAATCTACAGTGCAGAAGGAGGCCATTTGGCACATTGAGTCGGCACCAGCTCTTGGAAGAGCACCCTACTTAAGCCCACGCCTCCACCCTATCCCCGTGACCCAGTAACTTTTTTTTTTAAGGACGCCAAGGGCAATTTAGCATGGCCAATCCACCTAACCTGCACATCTTTGGACTGGGGGAGGAAACCGGAGCACCCGGAGGAAACCCACGCAGACACGGGGAGAACGTGCAGACTCCACACAGACAGTGGCCCAGCGGGGAATCGAACCTGGGACCCTGGAGCGATGAAACAGTGCTAACCACTGTGCTACCGTGCCACCCACATTTGAGTTTCTTTCAATGTGCTCTATAAACATAATTTGTTGAAGTCTAAAGAGAACAGGTTAGTTTGGATCCAATGGCCTTTTAACTGATCATATTAAAATGGCTGGTTACTATTCGAGACTTGTTTATTTATACAGATGTTTTGAGAGCATCTATCATACTTCAAAGTGTCATGGTGTATTAAAAGAAAGAAATGTAAACGTCTCTATCAAGACTTGCAACCTAAAACCTACAAGTGCCTGGCAATGTAAAAGCTGTTCAAACAGCAACTGACCTCAATTGACCTCAGAATCCAATCAAGCCAATTAACCATCAGCTGAAGCCTTCAAGGGAAAACGCTGGGTAAGGGAACATCAGGACTGCTCTCTCAATTCCAGATTACCCCGTGAACAGGTACTAGGGGAAGGCAGCAGTGCAGTGGCAATGCCACTGGACCAATCACCTGGAGGGCCCAGGCTAATGCCCTGGGAACATGTGTTCAAATCTCACCATTGCATCTGCTGGAATTTTAATTCAATTAAATCTGGAATCATAACACTAGGCTCAGCAATAATGACCATGACGGCTCTCATCGAGCTTGTGAAAACCCATCTGTTTCCCTTTAGGCACGGAACTCTGCCACCATCGCCTGACCAGACCTACAAGTGACTCCAGACCCACAGCAATGCATTCGACTCTTTCCTGCCCTCAGAAATGGGCCATCAAGACATTCAGTTCAAGGGCAACAAGTGCTGGCATTGCCAGCAATGCCCACATACTCATGAAAAGATAAAAGGAACAACGAAAATCCAACTTGAAGAACAGTTAACAGTTGGAAATAAGAAGGGAAGAACAATAATTGTGGGACCATTAATCTCGGGCATATTCACGTTACCAAGGCCCAACTGGGGTCGGGGAGGGAAATAGAAAAACATACAAGAGGTGTCAAGCCAATGACAATCGGTCAGGTTTTGGGTTTGACTTTGTATATATTTTTTTTAAATACCTAAATCGTAATAAGCCAAAGGCAGAACAATTTTTAAATATCAAGTGACTGCACGTTTAATTAGAGACTGTAACAAAATGACAATGCTTTTATGTGGTGTAAACATTAACATGATGAATGCATTAAAATAACTTGTTCAATAACAAATCATCTGTCTGTATCAAATGGTTGTTTGAAAATGAGGCAGTGGAAAGCAAATTAGACTATTTTCTCCATACTTTTTACTTTTGTTTAGCAGATGCCGTATTAATGTAACTAGACGGAGCACCGAAATGAGTTTGCACAGATATTCAATCTTTGACATGTAAATAACTGGTCCAACACTTTTGTATCCATGATCCCCACAGAGCTGTGACTTGCAGGAACAGGGGCGTAGGGTGTGAGGGGAGGGGAACAAAAGAAAATTATTGTAACATGAAGCTTGGAGAGCATCAACCAAATGTGGAAGGAGAGATCATAAAACTATTGAAGTTGGAGAGTGTGGCAAATTGAAGAACGCAATATTTTTGACAGGTAATTTATTCGTACCAGATAATACTAGGCTTTGGAGAATGAGTAATACAATTGAACTGCTCCAGTAGGAAAAAGCAAGCACAAATACATCAAGCTGAATGGCCAGCCCTATTCTTTAAACTTCTGCGCTTCCAGACAGTCAGTTTAGAAACCTCTAGACCCCATTTGAAAAGTGTTTATCTGAAACACTTAATACATTATCTAAAGTACAGTATCTAAAGTCCTCCAGGTCTAGCCTGGCCAACCAAGAGTAACATTGTTAGTTCCGTCCTTACCGATTATGGTCAACCATCTGGCAATGGAGCCATAGACTTCATCCAGGATGAGAATGACCACCAGATTGATGATAACAGCGGTAGACGTGACAATAACTCTGACATTGGCTTTGGCGTATGGGTCAGGACTAACGGCTATGGCAGCTGCAATGGAGATTCTGTATATGATCACCCCAAACACTATAGCAAATGTCAGGCCAATCTGGAAAAACAGACAGTATTTGGTGAAGCCCTTGCTCCTCAGTACAACATGATAAAAATCATCAAGTGACACAGACATGTGGTAACAAATACTAGAGACGAGGTCAAGTTGCTGTGTGTACAGGTATTGTGAATACATTTATATTCGTATTAACCACAGGAAGTGCAGAACTTATCTGACATTCAGAATTAAATCTTGTAGAATAGAAAATAAAACCTTCAGTTTCCCGAGAATACAGACCAAACTGCACCTTAGTCTGAGATTGTATCAACTATTTGAGTGTGTTTCATTTAGTTTTTGAAGTAGGAAGGTTAGCAGCTAGGCAAGTTACTAACATAATATTTTAAAAACACAAGGGAATTTTACAGGGTATTCGATCGCAGATAGCAATTTTGGGTCGGAACTAACCACAGGAGACGGATGGGAAGAGGTTGTCTTGTAGTTTTTAAAAAGGTGAAAATGAGAATCTGAAGGTTGATGCTCAGACTTTGAAAATACGCAAAGCCAGGCTGGGGTAATTGGGATGGGGCCAGGTGAGGATTATGGATGCAGCGAATTAGATGACTTGCTTATGAAATGGTAGAAAATGGGGAGGCATTGGATAAGTTCAGCCAGGAGGTCACATAAAAATGTATAGTTGTGGTTTCCGTAGTAAGATGGCAGGAGATGGATGTGGAAAATGGAGAGGGTGGAGGGGTGAAGGAAAATGCTCCTGGTGACAGATGTGGGGCGGGATTCTCCGACCCCCCCGCCGGGATTCTCCGACCTCCCGCCGGGTCTGAGAATCGCCGGGCGTCGACGTGAATCCCGCCCCCGCCGTCCTCCTAATTCTCCCACCGCCCAAAGATCGGCCCGACGTGAGTTGCGCTGTCCGCCTCGGAGAATGGCGGGGTCCGGTGTTGTGACACAATGGGCGCCAGGGCTGGCCGAATTCTCTGGCCCGCGATCCCGCCCATCTTTTGCTAGTCCCGCCGGCGTAAATTGGAGTAGGTCCCTTACCGGCGGGACTTGGCGGCGCAGGGCGGCCTCCAGGGTTATTTGGGGGGGGGGGGCGGGGGACCAGGCCCCGGGTGGTGCCCCCACGGTGGCCGGGCCCACTGATCTGCTGGCGGGCCTGTGCCGTGGAGGCACTCTATCCTTCCGCACCGGAGGTTGTACCGGTCCGACATTCCCGGTGCGGATGCAAAGCCCTCTGCGCATGCGCGGGGATGATGTCAGCACACGCATGTGGCAACGTGTGCCGGCTGGTGGAGGCCCTTCGGCGCCGGTTCGCGTGGCGCCAAGCCCCTTTCCCACTGGCCGGCGGCACACAAACCACTCCGAGGCGGGCTTAGCCCCTGAAGGTGTGGCCTGACGCTGGAGTGGTTCACGTCACTCTGTCCCGCCGGAGATGCCCGCCCCACCGATCACGGAAGAATCCCGCCTAGGTGTCAGCACGGATGTTATACTCATGTAAGTAAGGACAGGAAAATGACATTCAAATCCAAGAGCGCTTCCTATTTATTTCCTTTCGTTTTATTACTTTTTGGCCGTGGACCCATAAATCAGGATGTGCCTTTCAGCCAAAGCAGCCTGTTTTCCGAGTCACCACTCCCAGGTTTTGTACTTTGGAGAGGAGAAACCAGGCTTCTTGGCACCGGGCGGATCTTAGGAACTAGCTTTGGAGGGAGTCGGTTCGATTAGTTAACCGGAAAACGATGGGTTGGCCAGGGACAGTATTCTACCTGACAACAGTCAGTGATTGGTTCTCTGCGTGATGCTTTGAGAGAACAGAAGTGTTTAGAACTTGGAAATGAAAGGAACTCTCTCTCCTGTTTGCGGAAGTGAAAAGACTGCTGTATTTTCTGAAAGCAGAGAGTGCCTGGCACACTCTTTGCTGCAAAGATGCTGAGTCTGCGGAGAAGGTAGACAGCGACCAAAAAAAAAATGCTGGAAAATCTCAGCAGGTCTGGCAGCATCTGCAGGGAGAGAAAAGAGCCAACGTTTCGAGTCCAATGACTCTTTGTCAAAGCTTGTCAAAGGTAGACAGCTTCCCTGCTTATCACTCAAGATCATTCTAATATTGTTTTTTGATTTTGCTTTACTAGTTTTCTATGGTTATATTCTACACCCTTACTTTTCAGCAAGAATCGTGAATACTACCTGTACACGCAATATTGGGCGCGATTTCATGGCCCTATCGCACCTGGCTCAGTGACAAGATGAGACCGGCTCGAAAAGTCTCATGAGATTTCATGGAATCTCGCGAGAAGTCGCAATTAACAGATTTAAGCGAGCTTTAGGCTCATTTAAATGCATGTCTGTGCCAGATTCCCGCCGGGCTCGGGAACTCTAACGACCATGCCCAGGAGGCCCTGCCAGGGCCCTGTTTACCATGGGTCCACACAAATGTGGACTAGGCGTAATGGCACCTGGGGGGCCATTAAAGACCTCTGGGTGGTCGGGCTCTGGGCATGATGGTACTCCCACCGACGCCTGGGCACCTTGCTACTATCAGTTTGGCTGCTGGCATAGCAGCGCCAAGGTGCTAAAGCCAGGGGGTGATCCCCTTAAGAAGTGGGGGTGCAGTGGCGGGAGGGGGGGGGGGGGGAAGGGGGCGGGTCTGGAGGCCACAGTGGGGTGACCGAGTGGCTTGAAAGTTTGGGGAAGCATTTAAAAATGGCGCCCCAATTAGAGAGGATTCTTTGTGGACAGGCGAGTTACGCTGGTCAGTGCAGGAAATTATGTGTTACCGGGCGAAGCCAAAAAAGTGCCAAAGTGCTGCTGAATAGCAATGTACCAATTCTTGGATTTCTTTTCCTTTATATTTTGGGTGGACAGAAGTAGCACTAATTATCATGGTGGACAGGACCAGCACTAAATAAAGTCCAAATAGTACCTGATTGAAGCACTGAAATGTTTTGTATTGTCCTGCTGTTACTGTACATTTCAGCATTCTAAATCATGCAGTGTTTTGATGGTGGAAATAGGAATAAAGCATTTCCATCAAAGGGTCAGTAACTGTGAAGGACAGATTTCAGATAATTGGCAAATTCAGAATCAAAACGAGGAGAACTTGGTTTGACGTCATGTGATGCGAGTGGCAGAGGCTGTAATTCTTAATATGGAAAGATGTGTCATTTGAAACATGGAAGTCTGGCAATATCTGGTCTGAGGGGAACACGAGAGGATACAGGGAAAGATCCCACGAAGGGTTAATAGCAGCTGCAAAGAGCAGAACTCTAAAATACAGATTCCTTCTCCCAAACAAACACACAGGATTGTTGTATGAAGCTAAAAACAATGGTTCACACCTTCATTGAAATTAACTATCTTAGTAAGCAGCTGGAAAGGAATGGATGAGGTTCAGTTGAATTTGGTGACAATTCTAGGCGAGAGGTTCTGCTGATATCAAGTAAATTAAAGAAAACTGGAGACTATCAGTCTACGAGAAACCATTTAGAATATTGACCCTTTTTGGTATAGGGGGAATTCTAAGAATAGTGGTGAGTTTTTAAAACTGCAAAGCAGATGCAATCGCAACTTTCAGAAAGGAAATTGGATAACACAAAAAGAGGAAACAATTGCAGGTACGTGAAGAACAGGGTAGTGGGATTAATCCGATAAACTCTGTCAAGGAGCTAGCACAATGGCCAAGCAACCTGTGTACCATTTTGAATAACACCTCAACTCACATGTGCAATTTTACAAGGACCCATAATAAACCATAGTTATCTGCAATACACAATACAAAGATTTACTCATTCATACCATAAATAGAACCGCAACAATATTTGTCATGTAGGCTGGGGTTCGATCCCTCCAAGTCAGCTTCTCCTTCTCTGTCTAAATAGAAGCAGACAGTGAAAAGGACAGTTAATTGGTCAAGGCTATCTATCAACTCAAAGATGTGCTAGGAGCTTCTGCTCAAAATAAGTCCTTATCTGAGTTATGAAGTCCGTCAGATTTCACCTGAACATCAGTTAAATAATATAGACTATTAGTGACACCTTGCGTCCGGGAACTGTACATCAGAACTAAAACCAATGGTCAATCCATTTAAATGTCTAATCTATTCTCCCATTCATGGAGATGGCTCGGCGACCACATGTCTCCCCGTGTTTTTATAAAACTGCCTCTTGGAATATTCCAAACAACTTTAAAGTTAAAGGTGGAACAGATCACAGAACTTAACAGCACACAAGCCAGCCATTCAGGCCAACCCATCTGGACTGGTATTAGTGCTCGAAAGGAACTTTCTTCTATCTGACTTCCTCTAACCATCCCCGACTGACTTGCAGCGATAGAAAGTTGTTACTTTTGAGATTTTATGCGGGGCAAGTAAACGTACTCCCACATGATGGACAAGAAAGAATCGGGAGACCTCCTACATCCCCGCACAAATGCAGGTACATCCTTAACTAATTGAAGGCAGAGAGTCTCCAGCGACGGCTTGGCTTCCTGCTCTTACATTATTTCCCCAGTCTCCAGGAGGAATCCCCCCACCGCCACCCCCCCACCCACCCACCCTACACACTTGGGGAAAACAATCATCCTGCAGGTGTGGATTATCTTCCGTTTGAACACTGTTGACATGGCACTTTCTCCCCACATGCTCACAACTCCTGAACTGCCTCAGAGTGGTCAAACTGCTAGAATGCCATCCAACCTTGCCTAGACCACATTTTCCCTCTTCCAGCCACTGTTTTGGGCTTAATCCGACTACTGGAAAACTCGGATATTTTCATGTTGTCCAGCGGATTGGCCCAACTTGGGACAAATTCATCAGCTTCTGCACAGTTCCTTTTTAGTGTCAGCAGAATCGTCATAACGAAATGGACAATGAAACTAAACTTTCCACCCTTCTCCCAAGGTCCGTCATTGAATCTTGCAGCACAGAAGGAGGTGCTCCAGCCCTTCACATCCGTGCCAGCCATCAAGCACCTACCCACCTATTCTAAAAATTCAAGCATCAAAAATTAAAAAAGGTGGAATCCCAGCAACGAGTTTCATTGCTTTAAAATCCTGCAGGTTATGTTGCAAAATTTTATTCTGGAATATTCTTTTTACTTTCACACACGATGATCTTAATTTAGAAGAGAGGGGGCTGTTGGAAGTATTAACTCTCAACAGAAAAATATTGAAATGCAAGTATTTATGGTTCAATTGAGAGGTTGGAGGAAGTGAGGGAAGATTCAGGAGTGGATATTATAAGGAGCCCTATGCCATCAATATCAAAATAAGGTCGTGTCAGGATCAGCTGTGTGTTTTGATGCACCAGATAGCTCGGCAATTCCTAGCCTTTTGTTAATCGAGAGCTAGCTTTCAAATTTACGGTCAAAAACCTGTGAAGTGCAACTTAGATAAAGGAACTGGGGAGTAACTCCTGTATTAAATCTGTGAGTTATCGCATTTCCTTTGGTGGGATAAAGGCTTGCACCCCAAAATTTGAAGTTTTATTGCTTTGAAATAAATGAGTGATCAAGAATGGTTTATTTATAAAGCTGTTTTTATTTTTAAAAAAGGACCAGCTGACAACTCCCCATTATAACCTTGGTATTCTGTAATATTTTCTCATCCCTTCCTAGGCCGGGCCCAATAAGCTGCCTGAGTGTAATCTTAGGGAGGCAATGACCATCTCAGGCAGTGGCTAGAGAACTGGCAAGATCCCAATGTCATCTCTTTTCAGGAAGGGTCACTGCACCCTCATGCACTAACAGGCACTAACCAGGCCTCCCACCAGAATCAAGGACCCAGGGGCAAAAGCCCTGCCTGCTGTGGGCTGCTGGCCAGTCAGAGGCTGGTCGCTGGAGGCTGACTGTACTCAGCAGCACCATTGGGTAGGTGGCAGCTGCTGCAGCGTGACACCCACCTGAGGCCTCAGATCAAGGAGGGTCCCAGGCACAGGTGAGTAATGGCAGAATAAATGGAAGGAAGAGGTTGGCAGCAAGTGCATCGGATCAGGCACTGAGCACCTTTGAACAAAAGACAATTTCCCATTTCTGGGCCTAAATTGGTGGTGGGAACGCCAGCCACAGGCTTTTTTGGATAGCCATCAATGAGGGTGGAGCGTCCACACTCGCCTCCCTCCCCTCCGATTAATTCTGCCAGGCGTCAGACTCACGGGGAGGCACAAGATCCTGCCGAACATTTTCCATCCAGGAATTGCCCTCTTTGCCAGCTGCTGTGCCACATCTTCCTTCAGCTAGGAATGGGGCAATCTTGACTACAATTATGTTTTAGGTCACCCAGGGAGGGGAAAATACTCCTCCCCATTCTAATGCGCCACCGCTTTCTCCCCTCCCAAAAAATCCCATCCTCCAATCCCATCAGAACCACATCCTCTTCCTGCCACCCAGCTTACCCTGAAATCCATTATCCTGTCCACCTCAGCTATTCATTAAAGCAACACACCTCAAAAAATCTTGCCACTGGGTAAAGACATTCCTCCCGAATTCCCTACTCGATTTGTTAGTGACCGTCTTGTATTTGTGGTGTCTAGCTTTGGTTTTCCCCCAGCAAGTGGAAACAGAATATTTTCCCCCCCGCATCAATTAATCTTAAAGACTGCTATTCAATAACTCCTCAGTTTAATCTTTTCTAGAGAAGATAGTCCCAGTTAGCCCGTTCGACCTTCCCTGTTATTTATAATCTCTCAGCTCTGGAGACAAGCTTGTGAATCTTTTGCACCTCCTCCAGTCCAGTGCCTCAATGTTTTTTTGATAATATGGAGACCAAAAGTTATGGTCCGAGGATAATCCAGCCAAGATTCCATACAAGTTTAACATGACTTTCCTGCTTTTCAATTCTATGCCTTCAGAAACAAATTCCAGTGTTTAATTTGTCTTTAATTTTTAATGGCCCCATTAATGCTTGCCACTATTTTCAGTGATTTGTAGATCTGTACTCTCACATCCTCTCCCTCACTTAAGATTCGTAGCATTCAGTTCCCTGACTCTTCCTACCAAAATGCACCACCTCACATTTAATATATTTTATTCAAGTTAATTCGAAAACTGCGCACACACTTTGAAAATGTATTCATTATTGCAGAAAGAGATATCTCCTCTAGTACTTCTGCAAGCACAGGTTAGCTACCCTGACTTCTGGTGAACCCAAAGTGCAAACTTCAAGCCACAATAGTGAACTAATGAACAGGGCCCCCCCTTTGAAAGTCGCGCACTCCACCTTGGCTAATAAATTGCTGCTTTCAATTCCCATTCGGACACCTTTGTCGTTAGACTTTCCACTGAACTTGGCAATTACACGATGACAGGTTTGGTTTGTTTCAAGTCCTCACCAGGTGTCTGCAAATTCAAGCTGTTTGGTACAACCAACGTGTAATAAGGACAAACTTCAAAACTAGAAGCTTAGCACATTTAAGTCCCTGAGCGACGACTGCCACAACACGTTAAGCCACTACTAGACAAGCATCACAGGTCACGTCACACGGTGCACCAATCACGAATTACATGCGCAGTGGCAACCAGACTAACGTGACTGGGAACAAAACGGAATTTAAAAAGGTGTCTACACAGTTATTCGCATGCACAGCCATTCTGAATGAGCTGTATTACTGACTATTTAACAAAGTGAAAAAGTTTTAGCTTGTTGAGAAAGACCGGCGCTTTGAATGTCATTCCGCTTCTTCAAAATTTAGATACGTTTTGGTACAAATGCTTCACTCACTTGTTTATGGAAAGAGAAACATTTAATCTAATTGAACAATGCGTTGTTATAAATGGAGCCCTCAGAGTGGTGAGCCAGAATCTGGGGTGGTGTACCAAAACAACACCCCCTTGAAGATGTAATCCTAATAGGAAGCACTTCAAACCAATAACCCTAACAAGGCAAACCATTTTCATTTCTTAACTGAAGCAGTAAGAGTGGTTTCATGAAATAGGGTGAAATGTGATTGGAATAGCAGCTGACATTGACCAATATATTTCAATGCAATGAATGGCACTTTTCTTTTTCTTTTCGAACAAACGCCCTTGGCACCATGTCTTTCTGAACAAACTTGGGGACAAAAAAATAAAGAAGCTTTATTTTCAACTAGTACCAATTTCACCCCGGCCATAGCAGACCAAACTCTGTTTTTCCATTTGTTTGGTTGTTCCTCCACTCCTTCCGCTGACTTCTGGAGGTCCGGCAGGGAAAATGACCACATAGACAGTGTTAAGTTCAGTCACACAGCATTATCACAGGCTAACAAAAGGGATCCAATGCCAAGCTATTTAAATCATTGACTCATTGCTGAAAAGGGAGTGGAGGGAGGGAAGCTTCTCCCTGGGACTCAAGATGGGGAAATGTTAGGGAGCCCCGATAGAGGTAGTGAAGCGCAAGTGGGAGGAAGAGTTGGGTGGGGAATTGGAGGCTGGGCTGTGGGAGGAGGCACTGAGGAGGGTGAATGAATCCTCATTGTGCATCAGGCTGAGCCTTATCCAGTTTATGGTGGACCACGGGGCACATATGACTGTGGCCAGGATCAGTAGGTCTTTTGAAGGGGTGGAGGATAGGTGTGGGCGGTGCGCGGGGAGGGCTCGCGAGTCATGCCCACATCTTTTGGGCATGTCCGAAGCTTGGGGGATTCTGGCAGGGGTTTTCCAACGTTATGTCAGAGGTCCTGAAGCTGATCCCGAGTCCAGAGGTAGCGATCTTCGGAATGTCAGAAGATCCGGGAGTCCAGGGTGCAAGAGTCACCAATGTTTTGGCTTTTGCCTCCCTGGTAACCCCGGAGAAGGACATTGCTGGAATGGAGGGACTCGGGGTCTGAAACCGGGGTGTGGGTGAGTGACCAGATAGAGATTCTCAGGTTAGAAAAAAATAAAGTTCACCTTGAGGGGTTCTGTGACGGGACTTCTCTAGTGATGGCAGCCGTTTATAGACTTCTTTGAGAAAACTTAGGATGTCAGCAGTGTGGGGGGGGGGGGGGGGGGGGAGGTATTTTGTTGAGTTTTTTATTTGTAACCCTGTTGGTTTGTTTTAATTTGTGATTATATTTGTTGTGTGAATATATAAATGCCTCAATAAAATATTTTTAAAAAATGGGGAAATGCTGAAATCCATTCTTAAACCCAACATCTGCATCAGACCCATTCAGCCCTTATAGAGAACGTGCCAGATGAACAGTGAGGCTTCACTCACTTTCTTCTGACAATATGTCCTTACTCCAGACCAAGAAAGGAATCTCCCAAGTGTAACACGATTAGATTTTACCCTTTATTTAAGTAGCCATCGGTGAGGCACTTCTCCAAAAGGCCTACAATAACCGACAGTCTCATAGAACATAGAACAGTACAGCACAGAACAGGCCCTTCGGCCCTCAATGTTGTGCCGAGCCATGATCACCCTACTCAAACCCACGTATCCACCCTATACCCGTAACCCAACAGCCCCCCCCTTAACCTTATTTTTATTAGGACACTACGGGCAAGTTAGCATGGCCAATCCATCTAACCCGCACATCTTTGGACTGTGGGAGGAAACCGGAGCACCCGGAGGAAACCCACGCACACAGGGGGAGGACGTGCAGACTCCACACAGACAGTGACCCAGCCGGGAATCGAACCTGGGACCCTGGAGCTGTGAAGCATTTATGCTAACCACCATGCTACCCTGCTGCCCCTTGGGTTGTATCTGCCATTTTGTACAATGGGGTAGCCAAAGAGACGATGGTGACTTCAACGGATGGGGTGGGGTTCACATTCTTAGGTCAGATAGAGGATGACAACAGAATATGCTGACCAGACCCCCCAATGTCAAGTTATTTACATAGAACATACAGTGCAGGAAGAGGCCATTTGGCCCATCAAGTCTGCACCAACCCACTTAAGCCCTCACTTCCGCCCTATCCCAGTAACCCAATAACGTCTCCTAACCTTTTTGGTCATTAAGGGCAATTTATCATGGCTAATCCGCCTAATCTGCACATCTTTGGACTGTGGGAGGAAACCGGAGCACCCGGAGGAAACCCACGCACATACGGGGAGAACGTACAGACTCCACGCAGACAGTGACCCAGCGGGGAATCGAACCGGAGACCCTGGCACTGTGAAGCAACAGTGCTATCCACATGTGCTACCCTGCTGCCCGTGTTTAATAAATAAGTACAATTATTAATATACAACTATAGCAAGAACAGCAACTTAATTACATAAATCAATGAAAATAGTGAACACAAAAACTCTTGGCACTTATTTTTCAAGCAGACTTTTGTAACAATATTTTAACCAAGTCTTGAAGATAAAATGCAAGGTTTAATTGTCTTCACAGTCTGTCCATACCTCTTCCTTCGTTTGAAGTTCTTTCTTCAAAACTTTATTCAGAACCTTGGCCTCATATTCAGGCCGTGGATGATCCTATGCATTTCAAAGAGAGGAGAAGGAGAGAGGGAGAGAGAAGGGGTGTGTGTGGGGGGGGGGAAGTGAGAAAAAACACAATGTCTACAAATTGAAAGAAAAATTGATGCCAAACAAAAATATACTAAGAATATGGCCATTTCTCTTTCCCTCCAACCTCATTCTCCCCACCCCCCCCCCCCTCCTCCCACCTCCCACTCCAAGATTTGATCTAAAAGCAATGGGTGATTCAGTTTACAGAAATACTTGACAGAAAGCCATAACATTTACCAAGATCTATACAGTATTCATTGTTCCAGACACTTTCACCTCTTGACTTTGGTTTGTTGACACTTCTATTCTACCGCCAGTTACTTACAGAAGGCTCCTGTCCATAACTGAACAGCAATCTTCTGAGGCACGATACCACTTGCAGCAACAGATCTGAACCAAAGACACCAAAAAGATAATGGGCGGGTTTCTCCGCTCCCCCAGCTGCATGCTTCTCGGGTCACGCGCCGTTCGCTGGGGGTGGGATTTCATCTTCCCGCCACTTGTCAATGGGATTTCCCATCAAAACCAACCCAGGCCACCCCTGAAATCTGCCGATGGGAGTGCATCGACGACGGGAAAAAAATGGAATCCCGGCGACCCGAGAATTCTGACCAACGTGTCGAGACAAAACACGAAATACAAGTCATGAACTAGACACCAAAAGAAAGCAGAGGGAAGCGATCCACAATCCTCGCTGTGGCTGTGTGAGAACGCTTGCTGCAGCTTTTGCCCACATGAGTCGAGGGCCTATTGAACATATGCATATCTGATGCTAAGAACGCACAGGTCCCCAACTACAGAGGAAAGGAATAGCTCTCCAAAGCAGCAATGACAAGAGAGGATGTAAAGAAATGGTTAAACGGATGCCCCCCTCCCCCCAAACTGCACCACTGAAAACATATTTCCAGTCATTCCAGCAGAACACTTTCTATTGGGTAGATTGTTGTACCTGGGCTACTATTTTGGTCCTTGTTCAAAATCATGGAAAGGGGAAACGATAAATGAGCCATAATTAGCACCATCAGGTTTCCCAGTTTCTGATCAACATTAACCAGTGATGCCAAAGGCAGACAAGTTACCCAGTTGAAATAGTTCAGAGCACCTACAGGAAAGATTCCCTCCCGCTAGAAGATAAAGAATCCAACACTAAAAAGAACACATCATCAATAGCAAAAAGCTTTATGTTTTCCTGCAATGGAACACTTAGGAAGAACAGCAAAAGCACAAAAGCTTAAAAATGCATCGTAAGGCACCCTCCAGCTCCCAGCAACAAGTTTACAGAAGCGTGATGAGGCAAGCTTGTGAAAGATGTTCATATTTAGTTTTTTAAATTTCCAACCTTTAATCGTTCCTTCAGGCAGTCAGCAACAGAAGAAGAAACAAGTATTATTAAACTGCGAAAAATAAGTGACAAAAGATAGTTTGTTTAATACAGCTGGAAGAATTTTTAGAAAACATTTTTTGAAGGCTAACCTCCTCCTCTTCAAATCCAGCAAGATCCCATTTGTATATGAGCCTCATTTGGCATCTTTTCCAGTGTTCCAAAAACATGGCAGCTGGAAGAAGAATTATCCTCTATTAAAATGCTGCTATCTCGCAGAAATAAATTTTAAAAACAGTTCAAACGATTATCTAATAAACTGAATCGATTTTTGGAAAGAAACATTTAATATCATCCTTGCAAATTCCCGTCTCTCTCATGGGTGCATGGGTTTCAGTGATAAGATTGCTCTTAAACGGAGCAATAGGAGAGAGTGGGGCCAGCATCATGGTACTTGGAAGAATTTTCAGGGGTAGAAATAGAAACCTTTTAGATGGCGAGCTCAGCATTCACATTACAGTGATCGTCTCAGCCTCAATGTAAAGCTGAAGCAACTCATCACAAACTCTGTTCCCGAGGCAACCACTCCAATAAGTCTCCAGGTTGAACGAGACCCTTCACAGCCTTAGTGCCATTTTTGACCACAAGACGAGGTTCCAACCCCTAATCTGCTCCTTTCCCAAGCCTGCCTACCTCCATCTCCATAACACCAGCCATCTCTGACCATGCTTCAGCTCTTGCCACAAGAATGTTTTTATCATATTTGTGCCATTCCAGACCCTCTGGATATTGAGATGCAGCAATTCCGACTCACTCCAATTTCCATAAGCTAGGTCGATAATTGGATGGAAATCGTTCAGCTCGCCTCGGTGTTGCCCAACAGGAACTGTGGCAATCAGAAACTTCCTGTTTAAAGCCATTAATATTGGCCTGATTTCAGAATTACAGGTAAATCCCGAATTTATGTAATATCAATTACCGGAAATGTAGATTTAACGGACAGGCCTGTGGACTTGTAATGGCACAGGGTGAATGTTGGGCGTTTCTCAGGGTACACCAACTTAGATTCATCTTCTAACTAGCTTCAGGTTCTTCCTCTCCTTTCCATAGTGGATCTATTAATATCGGTTATTGATCACCTTCATGGGGAATGTTGTGACATTATTGGGATGTGAATATGTTTTGGTTTGTTTTCCGAACCCAACTATGAATTATATAATGCTGCATTAATGTTTGAAAGGAATGGGAACTCATGGAAATAAAATCATCAATGTTACAGAACACGAACATTGCGCAGGTGCGCATCCACTAGAGGGATAGGCTCGTGGTGATCTACAGCACAGTTTATAGTCTCAAAGATTCATCAAGAATCCTCCCTGGAAATAACTAATCAGATAACACTGTAGAAGTGACTGACAGAGGCAGACTTCTGCTGCCGGCCGAAATTCTCGTTCTGCGCTGCAGGTACAATTTTTCAATAATGAATATGCCAGTAGCCAAACACAGTCAGCACTGCGGTATTGTGCCAATCGTGTTCGACAGTTGTGGGCTGGTCAGACCGACAGCACCACCTCCACAGCGGGTCATATAGATGACACCTTCCCAAGAACTCGAGATTAGCTGAAGTGGGGCAGCACGGTAGCACAAGTGGCTAGCACTGTGGATTCACAGCTCCAGGGTCCCAGGTTCGATTCCCCGCTGGGTCACTGTCTGTGAGGAGTCTGGACGTTTGAAAATGAAAATCGCTTATTGTCACGAGTAGGCTTCAATGAAGTTACTGTGAAAAGCCCCTAGTCACCACATTCCGGCGCCTGTCCGGGGAGGCTGGTACGGGAATTGAACCGTGCTGCTGGCCTGCTTGGTCTGCTTTATAAGCCAGCGATTTAGCCTTGTGAGCTTTCATAGATTATCTTAGAATTTACAGTGCAGATGGAGGCCATTCGGCCCATCAAGTCTGCACTGGCTCCTGGAAAGAGCACCCTACCCAAGGTCAACACCTCCACCCTATCCCCATAACCCAGTAACCCCACCCAACACTAAGGGCAATTTTGAACACCAAGGGCAATTTATCATTGCCAATCCACCTAACCTGCACATCTTTGGACTGTGGGAGGAAACTGGAGCACCCGGAGGAAACCCACGCACACACGGGGAGGATGTGCAGACTCCGCACAGACAGTGACCGAAGCCGGAATCGAACCTGGGACCCTGGAGCTGTGAAGCAATTGAAGCAATTGTGCTATCCACAATGCTACCGTGCTGCCACGTTCTCCCAGTGTTTGCGTGGGTTTCCTCCGGGTGCTCCGGTTTCCTCCCACAGTCCAAAGATGTGCAGATTAGGTGGATTGGCCATGCTAAATTGCCCTTAGTGACCAAAAAGAATAGAAAGGGTTATTGGGTTACGAGGATAGAGAGGAAGTGAGGGCGTAAGTCGGTCGGTGCAGACTCAATGGGCCGAATGGCCACCTTCTGCACTGTATGTTCTATGAACCTTGCAAAAGAGACAGAGACAATCGCCTTTGTTTTGGGAAATGTCGGTTTTTACCGGCACGCTTGCCTGTTTGGCGAGTGCGTTAATTTGGTTTATTTTTTCCGTTTGACCATATCACTGTTCCCTGATTATTTTGCTACTATAATTCAAAGGGTGAACTCCACATTATCGCTAAAGGAGAATCCTATTTTACTGGAATGAACTCGGCCCAAACTTACTTCATAGAAATGTGAGTTACCAGTCGATAAAAGTTCAGAATTCCCTTAAAAATGTTCACAAAAAGACGGCAATTGAGTATTTCTTGGTGATTGGGTAAGCCAATCGATTCCAGCTCAATAAATACTACTTCTAGTTGTTTGTGATGTGTGCATGCAGATTAGCTGCGGAATTGGTCTAAAACAGAATGCAAGAATCATCAACTGGCCAACGAACAGCGAGGCTTTCCAGGAGCTCCTACCAATACTATAAATGCAAACAGAAGAATGCAAAAGCTACTACGATGGCAGGCATAGTACTTGCCAAAAAAGGTTTTTATTTCCTCAGACAATTCTTACAGAAATTAATACTTTGGGATCACAAGAGGAGTAATTTGAAACATGACATGAAGTCTACTCGAGGGAAACAGGTGACTTTGGTTTATGGCTCCCAAAGATCTTCACCATGGATGGGAAAGATCTCCACCATGGATGTGTGTTCCTCAACTCTTGTCTGAGTCTGTTGCAGAATAATTAATGGAGGTGGATTGCCATGATAATCAGCAACCCCATCGTTGTTGTATCATGTGATTACCAGGATGGCTGCAGATGAACAATATGGACTTCAAGTCGATTTGATTTGATTTATTATTATCACGTATTAGTATACAGTGAAGAGTATTGTTTCTTGCATGCTGTACAAACAATGCATACCGTACATAGGGAAGGAAGGAGAGACTGCAGATTATAATGTTACAGTCATAGCAAGGTGTAGAGAAAAGATCAACTTAATACAAGGTAGGTCCATTCAAAAGTCTGATGGCAGCAGGGAAGAAGTTGTTCTTGAGTGGGTTGGTACGTGACTCAAACTTTGGTATCTTTTTCCTGACGGAAGAAGGTGGAAGAGAGTATGGCCGGGGTGCGTGGGGTCCTTAATTATGCTGGCTGCCTTTCTGAGGCAGCGGGAATTATAGATAGAGTCGATGGATGGGAGGCTGGTTTGCGTGATGGACTGGGCTGCATTCACAACCTTTTGTAGTTTCCTGCGGTCTTGGGCAGAGCAGGCTCCATACCAAGCTGTGATACAACCAGAAAGAATGCTTTCAATCGTGCATCTGTAGAAGTTGGTGAGGGTCGTAGCTGACATGCCAAATTTTGTCTTTTATTTTGTTTAATAATTCCTCTGTTTCTACACCTCAATGATCGGTCCTGCACACATAGGTTAATAGGTTGAATAGTGCGCCTATAACTGTTGAAAAAGTCCCGATTTTAAAAAAGTGCATTCAATTTTTAAAAAAAAATAGTGGAGGCTTATTTGGATAATATTTAGCAATTGTTGCACAATGCCAAACTTTCTACGACATCCATCCATTAAAAACAATTGTTTTGCTAACAGTCCATTATTTATCTAAGCTATTGAAAAATCTTTGCATTGCTGAATCTTTTGGGAAGTCAATAGGAATACCTGATGATGTGACATTCTATTTCTAGCGATGTGACTGCCAATTATTGTAACACGGAACCAAAACAATATTGCTGCCATGGCTCGTATACACATGCCATCAAGAACTATTTTTAAACATCTGAGCAGGGCGAGACTCAATGGGCACGAACCAATGGTCACGTTGCACCCGAAACACCGCTCGCCGTGGTCGCTAAAAGACCAGGAGGCCCCATTCCAGGAATCTACACTGCTCCCAACACCGTGCGAGATCCAATGGGATTTTGTGAGACTTTGAAATCATTTTTTGGCAAATCTGCATATTAGAACGAGACAGCTCGCCTCACTGTAATGGGCAGATTGCCGAGGTGCCTGAGGCTTTGGGATTCATCTCCTTTGCCTCGGACACCTCGGGCAAGCACGATTTGGTACTGATCTCCACAAACAGGGACCAGATGGAATGACACTGGTAGGGGGGTCTCCCTGGCGATCGGAGGCCCCCAGCTGCATGCCCTTTGGGTGGTGCCCTGGCACTGCTGGTACCACCTGGGCACCCCGAGTGCCACCTGGGTGTACCCTCCAACACTGTTCGGGCAGGAGGGAGGGATGTCAGGGGTCGCTTTGGGGGCCTCGGAGATCGGGTCGCCATTTAAAAATGGTGTCCCGATCTCGCTACAGTGGGGAGTTCCAGAGGGTGGAGCTCCACCGTACAAAACAGGGCTATGTGCGGCCTCGACCGCGTGTTCCCCGCCGAGACCCCCTATACAATACAGGCGCCAGGAAACACGCGGCTAAACATGCTCACTTGGGGCTTTGTTCCCAATGAGTTGAATCGTGCCCAATGACTAAATAAGGTGCTGCTTCCTTGGAACGGAAGGGGAACATTTTCTAAGTTTGTGACAAAACAAGGAGTCAGCTGATAAAGAATACAATTATGATTTCTAACACCAATAGAAATTCGAATAAGGAAGCACCTCTTTTGTCCTCAGCTATGACCCCAAGCTCCTCATCACTTGCTGTTCCACTCTGACCTCTGTCTATAGCCTCCTACATTGTTCCAATGTAGCTCAAAGATACAGTACCCCATCTTTCCATCAGACATTTTGCAGCTTAGGTCTTAAACATTGACTTTAACTTCAGACAGTAACTATATTTCCACTGGAACTGCTGGATAGTCTGCACACTTGGCCAAAATCTCCCGTTTTTCCTTCTACCAGACTTTTTGACCACTGGATCCTGTTTTGCCTTGGGGTTTATTATGCATTAGTTTCTATCTGTACCTCCTCTGGTATTGACACAATCTGAATCCACCTGCACTGAACATACACCTCCCATTTCCCCAAAGTTTGTCCACCATCTGATGGAATACTCTCCGTGTGCTCCAACTACACTCAACGAGCCTGACGCCACCCAGGACAAAGACGCCGACTTGATCCACATCCCACCCACCACCCTAAACATTTCACTCGCTCCATCACCGAAGCGCTGTGGTGTCAGTGTGCACCACTTACAAGATGCACTGCAGCAACTCATCAAGGATTGTCCGACAACACCTTCCAAACCCACTATCGCCTAGAAGGACAAGGGCAGCAAATAAATGGAAGCTCCACCATATTTTCGCTTGTCTTCAGCTGCTGTAACTGTGCAAAGTCTTGACTGACCCAACAACGAATGATCAACAAGACATGCATAAATCGAACACCAAACAATGGAGCAGCCAGGTACAAGAATTCCAAACCTGTAACCTCAGCCACCTGGAAGGGAAGCAGACACATTGGGACTTGCAAATTTCCCATGTGCAAGTCGCACACCATCCTGAAGTGGAAATGTATCACCATTTCCTTCATAGTTCCTGGGTCACAATGCTAGAAATTCCTTGCAAACAAAGCGCCACAGGTGTGCAAAGCACTATGGGTGCAGCCTTTCCAGGAAATGGCTCACCACCAAAGGACAATAGATCTTGGCCTTGCCAGCAACACTCACAAACCAATGAATATTTAAAAAAAAGGTTTCTACACAGAGGATCTTCGTCCAGAAACATCAATTTCTGTTGTTCTGCAGCCTGACCAGCGCAATGGCAGCTTTCACTGTTCATAGAATTTACAGTGCAGAAGGAGCCATTTGGCCCATCAAGTCTACACCGGCCCCTGAAAGGTCACCCTAAACCCACACCTCCACCCTATCCCCATAACCCAGCAACCTCACCTAATGTTTGGACACTATGGGGCAATTTTAGCGAAACCAATCCACCTAACCTGCACATCTTTGGACTGTGGGATGAAACCGGGGTAAAGGTGCAGACTCCGCACAGACAGTGACCCAAGCCGGCAATCGAACCTGGAATCCTGGAGCTGTGAAGCAACAGTGCTAACCACTGTGCTACCGTAGTTATGGTTTTCACGATATCCCCATGTGTACTTCTGCCAGCACTTCAACACTGCTTAGTATTCAGTGCTAAAATACCGATGACTTTGCAATTATGAGGAGACAATGTGTGTGTTTGGGTTTGACATGGAACTGGATTAAGTGGATTTAAATTTCTACAATGGCAATGAGATCTATATTTAGATTTTGATTGTAAAACGTACAGCTGCTTCACTTCTGTCAAATAGATGCTACTTAGTAAATCCAATAAAAGAACAGGAATACTTTCTAGGAAAATTTAGGGAAAACATATTACAGCAAAACAAACTCTCTTCCCATTACTCTTGCACTAAATATCTTGCTTTTATAAAATTTGTTACCTTTACCAGAACTTCATGGATTTAATTTGTATTATAACAGAGTCACAGTTTGCCTCTCAAGGATAAAATAACAGTTCATACACGGAGCTACAAGCTCGCAATTATTTTCCAACAACTATAAATATACAGTTTCCAACTTTAACATTCCTACTCTTTGTGAGACGAGCCACATAACGCTCAATACCATAAACACTTCAGCTTGCATACACTTCTTATTGAGAGGTTGGTAGAATATTGGGTAGTTTACCATTCGAGGATTCCAGACACCTGAACTATTAATCCAGAGACTGTAGTCAAATCCCACCGTGGCAGTTTAAGAATTTGAAATCAGTCTAAAACCAAGAAAATTCTAAAGTCTCAAAACTGTTGGATTATTGTAAAAACCAAGCTCGTGAATCAAATACCCCTCAGGAAGGGAACCTTGCCACCTTTACCATGTGAGACAGCCACACTGTAGTAGCGCGAATCCTTTAAGGTGGTGAGCTTCACTGACCACGTGACCAGCTCGGGGCCAATCATGCAGGGGCACATGGACACCAGTCAATAGAGTCATCGAGTCAGTACAACGTGGTCCTTCTTTGCCACGAACGAGATCACAGGCAAACACAAGCAGAAGGTGATACTTCTGACCCAGACCTATAATTTGATTAGGAATCTCCTGCCCCCCCAGAGGCACCTGACAAGACATTTGGCCAGATTATTCTCCAATGTTATAAATTCAACTCTGCTGTGAGAGATCGCAGGGCGAGATCGCAGGGCGAGATCGCAGGGCGAGATCGCAGGGCGAGATCGCAGGGCGAGATCGCAGGGCGAGATCGCAGGGCGAGATCGCAGGGCGAGATCGCAGGGCGAGATCGCAGGGCGAGATCGCAGGGCGAGATCGCAGGGCGAGATCGCAGGGCGAGATCGCAGGGCGAGATCGCAGGGCGAGATCGCAGGGCGAGATCGCAGGGCGAGATCGCAGGGCGAGATCGCAGGGCGAGATCGCAGGGCGAGATCGCAGGGCGAGATCGCAGGGCGAGATCGCAGGGCGAGATCGCAGGGCGAGATCGCAGGGCGAGATCGCAGGGCGAGATGCTCAGTTTTCATAGCCAGGCTTCACCACCTTCGAGCATCTGGTTTGGGTCCATGCTTAGTGACATACTGCGTGACCAGCTGGTTTGGGAGATCCATAACCTTAATATCCAGAAGAAGCTTCTGGCAGAGACTACAATTACTTGGACAAAGCAGCGATGGCCATAGCTCCTCAGGCAATGGAGCTGAAATAGGCACCATGTAGCTTCAAGGTGTGGCTGAAGGGGAAGTTAACCAAGTATGGGGTGGTACGGCCAAGGGGTCTGTGGCAGGATAAACAGGTGCAGCTCAGGGCTAAACACGGCCCTCAGTACAGGATTGTAACCCAAGGAAAGGAATCAGGACGTCAAACCAAGTAAGAGGTGGAGTGCTATCATTGCCGCGAGTGGGGAACCATCCCCAACAGATGCGTCATGTTCAGGGGTTAGTGTGCTTCCATTTCAACCGAAGGGAGCACATTAATGTAGGAGGAAAACCATGGCAATGCAAAAATAAACAGCAACAGTCCATAGCGCCACTTAACATAGAGGAGAAGAACTCTGAAGAGGAACATGCAATGCACCAGTTAAATGAAGTTCAGATTTGCAATAGTCTTTAGGGTAAACGTCAGACCCCTTTAAAATGGAAGTTGACAATGGACTTCGGTGACCATATTGGGTGTGCAGACCTTCCTATATCTCCAGGCTGGACCATAGTCTTTAAGCTTGAAGAGAATTACAGCCAAGCTATCGGCATGCACCTGGAGATTTTGAAGATCCTTGGGACAGCCAAGACCCTAGTGGCCTACAGCATATAGGGGCTGTTTAGCACAGGGCTTTGAAAGCAGACCAAGGCAGGCCAGCAGCACGGTTCAATTCCCGTAACAGCCTCTCCGAACAGGCGCCGGAATGTGGCGACTAGGGGCTTTTCACAGTAACTTCATTTGAAGCCTACTTGTGACAATAAGCGATTCTCATTTCATTTTCATTACAGAGGGCAGGAGGCCAGTCTGCCCTTGGCTGCTGCAGGATAACATTGACCCAGTCTGCTGGGAAGAGGTCCAGCCAGCTGGGAAGAGGCCCCGCCTGCTGGGAAGAGGCCCCGCCTGCTGGGAAGAGACCCCGCCTGCTGGGAAGGGGACCAGCCAGTTGGGAAGGGGCCCCGCCTGCTGGGAAGGGACCCCGCCTGCTGGGAAGAGGCCCCGCCTGCTGGGAAGAGGCCCCGCCTGCTGGGAAGAGATCCCGCCTGCTGGGAAGAGGCCCCGCCTGCTGGGAAGAGGCCCCGCCTGCTGGGAAGAGGCCCCGCCTGCTGGGAAGAGGCCCCGCCTGCTGGGAAGAGGCCCCGCCTGCTGGGAAGAGGCCCCGCCTGCTGGGAAGAGGCCCCGCCTGCTGGGAAGAGGCCCCGCCTGCTGGGAAGAGGCCCCGCCTGCTGGGAAGAGACCCTGCCTGCTGGCAAGAGGCCGGTTACAGAAGATTAAGCCCAACTGGCTGGAAATCCTCAAAATATCTGATAGCGAGGTAAGTATCAATCCGGGAGGTAAGTATCGGATTAGACACTCAAGTTCTTCAGAGCCAGGCCAGTGCCATACGCATTGCAAAATAAAGTTGAAGCAGCGATAAAGAGATTGGAAGATCTGGTCATTAAGTTGGTTCAGTTTTCAGAGTGGGGGGTGCAGATAGTCCTGGTCCTTCAACCAGATAAGGATTTGCGGGGACTAAACATACCATTAATCAAAGTGCCCGGGTCAATCGGCATCTGATTCCCCGAATTGTAGCCCGCCTGTTGCACCTCAGTCATGCCTAGCTGCACTCAGAGTTCGACGAGGAGTCTAAGAAGTTTGGTGCAATCAATATTCACAAAGGCCTCTTCCAGTATATCAGACTGCCGTTCAGCATCACTTTAACCTGCTCTATCTTCCAGCACATGATGGAGTCTCCCGGGAATTCCCACGGTGATGGTTTACTTCAATGACTTGCTGGTCACCAGCTCTACACCCAGAAGAACACATGGCCAGTCTAGAGGAAGTATTAAGGACATTTCATGATGCAGGAGTCTGCCTAAAACGTGAACAATGCACTTCCCAAGGCCATGGAAGTGATGTACCTCGGATTTCACATTGATGCACCCAAAAATGTCGCCAGGCTTGTGCTCTTCCTTGCTATGGTCAATTACCGTGGATTTTGAATCTAGCCACAATATTGACACCATTACATCAGAAACAGGCGGTGGCGATGGAGAGAACTTCACGAGGAAGCTTGCCGAGTTGCGAAGCAAGCATTACAGCCGCCAAAACTATTGGTGCATTTTGAGCCAGAGACACCATCACGCTGACATGTGACACCCTCCAAGGTAGATGGTTTGGAATTCCCTATTGCCTTTGCCTCAAATGAAGCAGAATTAAACTATGCTCAGATGGAGAGGGTGGTGGGGTGGGGGGAGCTTAGCAGTTTTATTTGGTGTGAAGAAATTCCACCAGTATGTGTACAGTTGAAGGTTCGACATAGTGACTGACCACAAGCCTCATTGGACCTGTTGAGAGAGATAAGCTCATACCACCCATAGCCTTGGCCAGGATGCAGGACTGGGTCCTGTTGTTGGAAGCTTACAACTATGCTTTCTAGTTCGCCTGAAGTGTGTCTCCTGAGGTGGCATCGACTGTCGATCGCAAAAAAAAAAAAAAAGAGTGCTGAACCTGTGGCTGGGTTCCAGAGGCCCAGGAACACCCAGGTGGCTCCGGGCTGGTGGACTTGATTGACCCTTTCCTTGGTCGCCCTGTTAACCATTGTACAGAGTTTTGGGGTAGTATGTTAAAGGGACTTTGTGGGGGGTGGAGGGGGGGTGGGGAGGAGTGATGTGATAGCGTGGCTCCTTTTAAGAAGGTGGGTTTCATGGACTACATGACCAGCTTGAGGCCAATTGCACGAGAACCCCGGCCAATGGGGAGTTTTCGCGGGGCCCTGGGGAGTGTGGACCAGGGAACTGAAGTATAAATCCTGGGACTCTGTCCCGCCACACCTGTTTTCCGGTGCGACACGCCCCCACCCGCAGCAGCATTCTCCACCCTGGCAGCCGGCTAATGAGGTTTCCCATTGTGGACACCCCCACACCGTCGGGAAATGCACTGACGGGAATCGCTGTCAGCTTCACCAGAGCCCCCCCCCACACACAAATAAAAAAACAAATGAAAGGGGAACAAAGAAATTCTACAACATCTGTTCAAAAAGGCAGATTTGTACAGAAATGTTCCTCCTTCAATTCTCTTATTGCTGTGTCTACTCTGCTTCCATAAGGTGGAAGCAGCAGGTGGTGTCACTGTGCAGTTGCTGTAAAATCACTTTTATTGCAATGCTGGTCTCCCCTGATGTCACAGGAAGTTGTTAAGGTGACAATAATACAATCAATCACATGCCCACAACCAAATGGACCCAAGCTCGTGCCATTACCAGCCAGTTATCGCCTACACAGAGCAATAAGGAGGATGTTAATAATGGGGGTTTTGCAGCTTTACTGGCATCGATACCTCAACATTTAGTTTATAGGTCAGAGGCAGCTTTGTAAAAGGAAGTGAGGGTCGGGTAAATGCACACACGCCAGTTTGTAATCTCCAGAATACAAAAATCTAAATCCCCCAGTTCACAAAAATGTTCAGACAACCGCAGAGAGGGAGAATTGGGTCAAATATATTTGTGCTGAGGGCAAGGAATTATATTTCACATTCAGTAGGAACCGCTCTCCAGAAGTAGCATCTGATTCACTTGGGAGAGCATCGAGATCACAGGATCACTTATCCACATGAGACACTTGTGAGAGAGGGAATCACTGGAACAGGAAGAATTAGGAGGTGGAAAATAAAGATGGGAAGAGAAAAAGGGATAATTTCTGACAGGTGGACCCCACTTGTTAGGGGCTGGTTTAGCACGGGGCTAAATCGCTGGCTTTGAAAACAGACCAAGGCAGGCCAGGAGCTGTACCAGCCTCCCCGAACAGGCGCCGGAATGTGGCGACTGGGGGCTTTTCACAGTAACTTCATTTGAAGCCTACTTGTGACAATAAGCGATTTTCATTTCAGTTTTCATTTCAAGTGCAGTATTTCACTTCAATGTTGCCTCAATTAATTGCTTTCTGGAGATATCTCTCGGAGGTAATTTAGCATGAGACGGAGTAAGTCATTCACAGGATATGCACAAACACAATGGTTTCCCCCAATTAGCAAAGCTCCTCGAGGTACATTATCTAAAGGGAAAAGCTTTTTTTAAAAAATGGGAATCCCACATCAAACTACAGCCCGACCAGGTATCAGACACTCTCCACTGAGAGAAGGAACACGATTGCTCGATATCTTTCAACAAATGTTTGGACACAGATGTTCTGCAAACATATGCCAAATAGTTGGACAAGTGCACAAGGGAGTAGGGAACGATTCCACAGAGTAATAAAAAGGCTAGCCTAGACAAGCAAAACAAGAATAACAAGAATGTCTGCACAAAATATTTTTCTGCTGGAGTATCTGGTTGAATGCACAACGGCCCCATTTTATTTTCATTCAGCTTCATTTACTTGCAACAGAAATCTTGCTGGCTCATCCCTATTGACAATTTTTTTTCCCCAATTAAGGAGCAATTTAAGGTGGCCAATCCACCTACCCGGAACATCTATCGGTTAGAATCATAGAATTCAGTCCGTGCAGAAGGAGGCCATTCAGCCCATCGACTCTGCACCAACCCTCTGAAAGAACAGCCCACCTAGTCCCCCGTCCTATCCCTGTTACCCCCACCCAACCTACGCACGTTTGGACGCAAGGGGCAATTTTAGCATGGCCAATGCATTTAACCTGGGGGTGAGACCCACACAGACAGGGGGAGAAAGTGCAAACTCCGCCAGGATCGTACCTGGGTCCTGGGGGGGGGGGGGGGGGGGGGGGGTGAGGCAGCAGTGCTAACCACAGCGCCAACCGTGCAGTGGCTCAGTCCTGACCATTTGGGTCCACATATGCCAGAAAAGTCTCCTATCCAGAAACACTCATTTCTTGTGCGTCTCAAAATAAAAAGAGATGCACTTTCATTTCCGCCTGGACGTTAGATGTGAATGGCGATCGGTACAATCTTAGGTCGTTAGATGAATGGAATGTGTCCTCGCTTCAAAGAAAGGAAGTCAATTCAGTAAAATTCTTTGGAAATTATTTTTCACATTTCTGCACATCAAAATTAAACATATTTATGTTATATTTCTTGCCATATTAAACTGAACCTACTTAACCCAGAAGCAGAAGTGTCAAAACAGATCTTGTGGAATGTGGGAAATCAAAGCAAGTTATGCAAAAGTGGAAAGTGCAGTGAATTCAACAAGCCATTGGATAGACGAGTGCTACCTGAAATAACAAAAATGAGAAAAGTGCATGTTTTTCCCCTCGTGGTTGCACTCCTAGTGACCAACAAGCACTAAAGGACATTTGCTCCCTGGACCAGACGGATTTAAATAACAAAGATTCAGAATCTTGGCAGGACAGAAGGCCATTCAGCCCATCTGCACCAGTTCTACAAATGAGCGACTCAGCCAATGACATGGTTATGCCCGCCCCCTGTAACCCTCGAGATTGCTTCTTTTCAAACGATTATCTAATTCAATCTCAAACGCCTCGCTTCAACCTGCGAAGCCCCCCTCTCAAGCAGTGGACTTCAGACCTGACCCCACAGTGTGAAAAAGCTCCCTCATATCATTTTCGCTTCTTTTGTCAATTACTTCAAATCTGTGCCTGTCATTCTTTATCCTTTAACCAGTGGCAACAGTTTCTCCGTGTCTAATCTGTCCAGCCTCCTCAGGATTTTGAACATCTCAATCAAACCTCCTCTCCGCCTTCTCTCCAAGGAAAACAGTCCCAACCTCTCTAATCTATCTTCATGGCTGAAGCTGCTCATTCCCGTAAACTCCGCACTCTCGCCAGTGCCTTCACACTCCTCCTAAAATGGGCATCCACAACTGTACACAATACAATAATATTAATCTTTATTATTGCTACTATTATTGTCACAAGTAGGCTGACATTAACACAGCAATGAAGTTACTGTGAAAAGCCCCTAGGTAACCACATTCCGCCAGAATTCAGAATGCCCAATTCACCTAGCAAGCACGTCTTTCAGGACTTGTGGGAGGAAACCGGGGCACCCGGAGGAAACCCACGCAGACACGGGGAGAACGTGCAGACTCCACAGAGACAGTGACCCAAGCCGGGAATCGAACCGAGGACCCTGGAGCTGTGAAACAACAGTGCTAACCACTATGATACCACGCTGCCCATGTTCCAGCTGTGGTTTAACTAGTGGCTTATACAAGTTCAACATAATCTCCTCGCTCTTGTCCTCTATCCTCCTGTTAATGAAGTCTAAGACACTATATTTTAAAAAATTAACTGCCCTCTTAATCGTCCTGTCCCTTCAGTATCTTATGCATATATATATACCCAAGTCCCGCAATTCCTGCACCCCCCCTTATGGAGCCCCTCTATTTCATGCTGGCTCCCCATGTTCTTCCTATCAAACTGTATCACTTTGTGTTTCTCCATATGGAACTTCGTCTGCCACCTACCCACCCATTCTACCATCTGGTTGGTGTCATTTTGAGGTTGACACTGGCCTGTGGACAGTTTTCAATGCTCCCAGGTTCTGGATTATCTGCATATATTTTGAAAGGTCAACATCCTGCAAGACAAAGCCAAATATTCCCCAATCTTAGCGTAACACTATTGAGGTCAAAAGTAGCAGCTGCAAGGCCATATTTCTTTCAAAGTGTTAGGGGCTGTGACTGAACCCTGGGGTGTAGCTCTCCTGCTGGACAGCCCGGTTTAAACTCCAGGTCTTGAGCCTCAGTAAACAAAGAGTCAATGGGCGAAGTTTACACCAATCAGTCTGCCGGAGTTTGAGAGCCGCCAAGGCGGACTCCAGGGGCAAAATTCTCCAACCCCCCCCCCCCCCCCCCCCCCCCCCCCGCAGGGTCGGAGAATCGCCCGGGACCCGCGAAAATCCCGCCCCCGCCGTGGCCGGAATTCTCTGTCACCCAGGAATTGGCGGGGGCGGGAATCGCGCCGCACCGATCGGCGTGCTCCTCGCGGCGATTCTCTGGCCCAAAGTCCCGCGCTGAGAGGCCTCTCCCGCCGCCGGGTTTCAACCACCTCTGGTGGCGACGGGATTGGCGGCGTGAGCGGCCCCCGGGGTCCTGGGGGGGGCGCGGGGCAATCAGACTCGCGATCAGGGCCCACCGATCGGCGGGCAGGCCAGTGCCGTGGGGGCACTCTTTTTTCTTCCGCCGCCGCCACGGCCTCCACCATGGCGGAGGCGGAAGAGACACCCCCTACCGCACATGCGCCGGTGGTGACGTCAGCGGCAGCTGATGCACCGGTGCATGCGCGAAACGGCGAAGGCCTTTTGGCCAGCCCCGACGCCGGCCGGAGGGAATCAAAGGCCATTGGCGCCGGTTTTGGCACAAGTTGGCGTGGGGCCAACCACTACGCCGGGACCCCCCGCCCCGTCGGGTAGGGGAGAATCCCAGCCCAGAGATCAGGGCGCCATCTTTAAAAAAAAAAAAAAATATTTTGATTCTTCTCCATTTTCACATTTTCTCCCACATTTACACCCACCAACAATAAACAATAATCAGTAACGAATGCAATGTCAATTCCGATATCAATAACAACAATCACATCCTCCCACCAAACCCCCAAACATTAACCCGCATGTCAACACAAACAAATGACAAAAATAAATCAGGAATCGCCCATAGTCACCATTAACACACACAGTCCCCTCCCCCCTCCCCTCTAATGTTCAATGTGATCCAATCTCGAAAGTCCATAATGAATAACGCCCATGAATTGTAGAACCCCTCCATACTTCCCCTCAGTTCAAATTTGACCTTCTCAAGAGTTAAGAATTCCAGCAGGTCCCCCCGCCCCACGCCAGGGCACAGGGTGGAGAGGTTGCTCTCCATCCCAACAGATCCGCCTTCGGGCGATCAACGAGGCGAAGGCTACAACATCTGCCTCCGCACCCGTTTCCAACCCCAGCTGGTCCGACACCCCGAATATGGCATCCCGAGGGCCCGGGTCCAGTTTCACGTGCACCACTTTAGAGATTACCCTAAACACCTCCTCCCAGTAATCCTGTAGCTTTGGACAGGACCAAAACATATAATGTGGTTTGCGGCACACACACCCCCCCGCCCCCCCTGCAATGTTCACACACATCTTCTACCCCTTCAAAGAATCGGCTCAACCTCGCCTTTGTGAGGTGCGCTTTATATACCACGTTCAGCTTTATCAGCCCCCACCTCGCTCACGAGGTGGAGGCGTTCACCCTCCGGAGCACCTCACACCAGACCCCCGCCTCTATACCCTCTCCCAACTCTTCCTCCCACTTTACTTGATCCATTCCAGCGGTGCCTTCTCCTCTTCCAAAATATCCCCATAAACCGCCAACACTACCCCCTTCTCCAGTCCCCCTGTCGTCAGCACCTCCTCCAGCAATGTGGAGGCTGGTTCCACCAGGAAGCTCTGTATCTCCTTTCTGGCAAAGTCTTGAACCTGCATGTATCTAAACATTTCTCCCTGCTCCAGCCCATACTTCACTCCCAGCTCCTTCAATCCTGCAAACCGACCCCCAAGAAACAAATCTGTTAATTTCCTAATTCCTTTCTCCTCCCATTTCCGAAAATTTCCATCCCACCTCCCTGGCTCAAATCTGTGGTTCCCCTGAATCGGCATTTCCCTTGACCCTGCCCCCAACCCGAAGTGTTGGCGAAACTGTCTCCAAATTCTCAATGAAGCTATTATTACCGGACTCCCTGAGCATTTCCCCGGAGATATCGGGAGCGGTGCTGTTTCTAGTGCTTTCAACCCCGACCCCCTACACAAACTCTCCTCCATTATGACCCACTGGGAATCAACCCCTCTGACCCAGCTCCGCACCTTCTCCACATTCGCCGCCCAGTAGTAGTACAGGAGGTTCGGGAGACCCAAACCCCCTGCCTGCCTTCCCCTCTGTAGCAGCACCTTTCTAACTCTGGCCACCTTCCCTCCCTATATGAACGAGGTAATCATTCCTTCAAACTCTCTAAAAATTGGCAGGAAAGTAGTCAGGCATTGAAAAATAAACAGTAATCGCGGCAACACATTCATTTTAACCGCCTGTACCTGACCTGCCAGTGTGGGCGTCATCGTTAAAGGACATCCAGATCAGAACTGAAGACCAATATCCTGTGCCCCACCACAGGGCAGCACGGTAGCACAGTGGTTAGCATTGTGGCTTCACAGCGCCAGGTTCGATTCTCCACTGGGACACTGCGGAGTTTGCACATTCTCCCCGTGTCTGCGTGGGTTTCATCCAGGTGCTCCGGCTTCCTCCCACAGTCCAAAGATGTGCAGGTTAGGTGGATTGGCCACCCTAAATTGCCAATTGTGTCCAAAAAGGTTAGGAGGGGTTATTGGGTTACGGGGATAGGGTGGAAGTGAAGGCTTAAGTGGATCGGTGCAGACTCGATGGGCCGAATGGCCTCCTTCTGCACTGTATATTCTATTCTATTCTAGGTATTGTTGATGGTCCCCCTCGCTCCCCACGCCCAATCACTACCTGCTCCCCCCCCCCATCCTGTGCCTGCAAGTTTCCCCCTCACTGCCCATGCTTCCCCCACGTCTGCAAGTTCTCCCCACCCCAGTGCCTGAAATGTCCCCCCACACTGCCCGTGGCCCCCTTGTGGTAAACCACTGTTACACCTGTATTAGGTGATGTAAGGTAGGACCTGTACCACAGGTTCGCCGGTAGTCCCTGCCTGCTGGCTCCGCCCAGTAGGCGGAGTATAAACATGTGTGTCCTCTATTCAGCAGCCATTTTGGCAGCTGCTGTGGGAGGCCACACATCTTAGAGCAATAAAGCCTCAGTTTTATCCAACTCTATCTTTGTACAATTGATCGTGCATCAATTTATTGCTCTAACATTTTCCAAAAGATGGATCCTGCAGCTGGATCCACAATCAAGCGACGCCAAAAAGGACTTTAATCACTGGCTAGCTTGCTTCGAGGCGTATATCAACTCAGCGACCACCCCTGTTCCGGAGGCTCAGAAGATACAGATCCTGTACTCAAGGTTGAGCTCCAAAGTGTTTCCGCTGATCCAGGACGGCCCGAACTAGGCCGAAACCATGGCACTCCTCCAAGAAAGCTACGCACAGAAAGCGAACACGCTCTTCGCCAGGCACGTACTCGCCACTCGCTCTCAACTCCCTGGTGAGTCCATAGAATACTTCTGGCGGGCGCTAATCCCACTCGTCTGGGACTGAGACTGTCAGTCCGTTACGGCCACCGAACATTCCAACGGGGATTAGGTCGGACCCCATATGCCAAAGACTGTTAGAAGGGACCACGCTAGACTTAGCTGAAGCAAATAAGCGAGCGCTCTCCATGACGGTAACCTCACGTAACATCCAGGCCTACCCCACCAGCTGCGCGGCCCACCCCTCCTACCACTCGTGGACCACACAGACGGGCGCCCCAGCGGGGGCCTTACCCAGTCAGTAAGCCTGCGCCACACGCCAGTCCGCGCACCCTGGGGGTCCCCGATGTTACTTCTGCGGCCAGCAGAAGCTCCCTTGCCAACGCTGCCCGGCCCATGCTGCCCTTTGCAAGGCCTGCGGCAAAAAGTGGCACTTCACCACGGAGTGCCAGGCCTGCGCAGTCACCGCTATCACCCCAACCCCTCTAGTCTAAACACAATGGGTACCGCCAACTTCACCCCCCGGGGCCACATGCGGCCAGCGGGCGCCGCCATCTTCACCTCCCAGGGCCACACGCGGCCAGTGGCTGCCGCCATTTTCTGCCCCCCCAGTCCACGTGCGGCTCATGGGCGCCGCCATTTTGTACCTCGCAGGAACTTCAGGCGCCGCCATCTTGTCTCCATCACAGGACATGGACACCGTCAGCATTCCAGGGCCCCCCCCCCAGGCTCCCCATCATCTGACATCAGTGACGACCGACCACAGCTCGCCTCAGTGACGATCGACCAGTCTCAGCCGCACAACCTGGCCACCGCATCGACCATTGTCAAAATCATCAGCCACATTTCCTCTTGCCTGCTGGACTCCGGGAGCACCGAAAGCTTCATCCACCCGGATACGGTAAGGCGCTGCTCCCTCGCGGTACACCCCACCAAGCAAAGAATCTCCCTGGCCTCCGGATCCCATTCTGTCACGATCCGGGGGTACTGTACGGTCACACTCACGGTCCAGGGCGTAGAATTCAGCGGCTTCCGCCTCTACGTCCTCCCTAATCGCTGCGCTGCCCTAATACTCGGCCTGGCCTTCCAGTGCAACCTCCAGAGCCTAACCCTCAAATTTGGCGGGCCCCTACCACCCCTCACTGTGTGCGGCCTCGCGACCCTAAAGATTGATCCCCTTTTCCTCTTCGCCAATCTAACCCCGGATTGCAAACCCGTCGCCACCAGGAGCAGACGGTACAGCACCAGGACAGGACCTTCATCAGGTCCGAGGTACAGCAGCTGCTTCGTGAGGGTATCATCGAGACCAGCAATAGCCCTGGAGAGCCCAAGTGGTAGTAGTTAAAACTGGGGAGAAAGACAGAATGGTCGTGGACTACAGCCAGACCATCAATCGGTATACGCAGCTCGATGCGTACTCCCTTCCACGCATATCTGATATGGTCAATCAGATTGCGCAGTACCGGGTCTTCTCAATGCTAGACCTCAAATCTGCCTACCACCAACTCCCCATTCATAAATCGGACAATCCATACACTGCCTTCGAGATGGACGGTCGTCTCTATCACGTCCTCAGAGTTCCCTTCGGCGTCACTAACGGGGTCTCGGTCTTCCAAAGGGAGATGGACAGAATGGTCGACCAGTACGGTTTGCGGGCCACCTTCCCGTTCCGAGACAACGTCACCATCTGCGGCAAATTCCTCCACACCGCCACTCTCCTCAACCTCACCTACAACAAGGAGAAATGTGTGTTCAGCACGACCCGCTTAGCCATCCTCGGCTATGTGGTCCAGAACAGAGTTCTGGGGCCCGATCCCGACCGCGTGCACCCTCATAGAGCTTCCCCTCCCCCACGGCCCTCACACGCTGCCTGGGGTTCTTCTCCTATTACACTCAGTGGGTCCCAAACTATGCGGACAAGGCCCGCCCACTCATTCAGTCCACCCACTTTCCCCTGACGGCTGAGGCGCAACAGGCCGTCGCCCGTATCAGAGCCGATATAGCCAAGGCCGGGATGCACGCTGTAGATGAGACACTGCCCTTTCAAGTAGAGAGTGACGCATCGGACATCGCCCTAGCCGCCACTCTCAACCAGGCAGGCGGACCCGGGGCATTCTTTTCCTGCACCCTTCATGCATCCGAAATTCGGCACTCATCCATCGAAAAAGAGGCCCAAGCTATTGTTGAAGCTGTGCGGCATTGGAGGCATTACCTGGCCGGCAGGCGATTCACTCTCCTCACTGACCAACGGTTGGTAGCCTTCATGTTCAACAACATGCAGTGGGGCAAGATCAAAAACGGTAAAATCTTGCAGTGGAGGATCGAGCTCGCCACCTATAATTACGAGATTTTGTATCGCCCCGGCAAACTCAACGAGCCCACAGATGCCCTATCCCGTGGTATATGTGCCAGCGCACAAGTAGACCGACTCCGAGTCCTGCACAGAATTTGTCACCCGGGAGTAAGTCGCCTGTACCATTTTGACAAGGCCCATAATCTGCCCTACTCCGTCGAGGAAGTACGGACAGTCACCAGGGACTGCCAGGTCTGTGCGGAGTGCAAGCCGCACTTCTACCGGCCGGACGGTGCGTGCCTGGTGAAGGCTTCCCGCCCCTTTGAACGCCTCAGCGTGGATTTCAAAGGGCCCCTTCATTGCTCACCCTCTCTTCCTCCATCCCCTCCACCCCAGTGCCCACACGTTTCACCACCCTCAGTGGACTTGGTACCCTTTCCCGCTGTTCCCCCACCCCACCCTGTAGCTCCTCAGAGGGAGCCCCTGAAGGGGCAGTGCCAGATAGGGACAGGGCCCTCTCTCCCCACCCCCAGGTACTATACTTACCTTTGCATGCCCAGGAAAGTGCGGACAAATAAAGAGAGAGGAAAGAGATGAGCTTAACTGAATCTAGTTTTTCAAAACTACCGGCGAACCTGTAGTACAGGTCCTACCTTAAAATCACCTAATACAGGTGTAACAGTGGTTTACCACATTCACCCCCTGTTAAAATTGAGTCCGGCGGGGGTGGTGGTGGAGAACTATATACAGCGATCAATTTATATTTACAGTATTTGATCAGAAAAAAAATGTCTTTTGAAGTCTGATGTCAACCAGTTTGAATATTCGGGGGGGGTGGGGGAATTGATTTATAAACATTAAAATGAGGTTCTGGGCCTTTGCAGGAGTGAATCTGGTGACATCATCGGTGAGAGGTGCTGAAAATTGGGAAATGTGATCTCTCTGGAGAGAATCTGGAGAGTTTCCCGATTTCCTCTGGATTTCCCCTCCCCACGGTTGGCTAACGTGGGCTCGAAAACCACCTTGCTAATTTTCAATTTCCACGTTCCTCAGTCTCTCCTAGTTTAGCGTTACATTATTCCAGCAAGTAGAACGTGAATCACAGTCAGAGAGAGTAAAGAAGGAGAAACTATTCGATTGAAAAAAAGAACCAGAGGGTACATGAGGAAATTTGAAAAAGCCAGACTTATAGAACATAGAACACTACAGCGCAGTACGGGCCCTTCGGCCCTCGATGTTGCGCCGACCTTTGAAACCATCTGAAGCCTATCTGACCTACACTCTTCCATTTTCATCCATATGTCTATCCAGTGACCACTTAAATGCCCTTAAAGTTGGCGCGTCTACTACTGTTGCAGGCAGGGCGTTCCACACCCCTACTACTCTCTGAGTAAAGAAACTGCCTCTGACATTGATCTGGATCAATTATGATCTGGAATCATGATCTTTTAGGGTGATGGAGGAAGATCCATTCGTAACTTTCAAAACAAAATTTGACAAAAACGCTTGTAGTGAAATAGAAGAGAAGAGGGAGAGAGGCTGGGACTAACCATCTACACACCCTCCTTCTGTACTCTAGCACAGTGTTTTTCAAACTTTTTATCCAGGGGACCTATTTTTACCAACTGGACAACCTTTGGGACCCACGGCGGCCCACATTGGCACAATTAATAAATCCATACTTTAAAAAAAGTCTTTATAGTGCTTTGTGCTGGATTTCAGCTTCTTCCTATTGGGCTGCTTAGCAGAGGCCCTGAGCTCACACCAACACTGCTTTGTCCTGTTGTCCATTCTCCTGAACAGCTCACACCAACACTGCTTTGTCCTGCTGTCCATTCTCCTGAACAGCTCACACCAACACTGCTTTGTCCTGTTGTCTATTCTCCTGAACAGCTCACACCAACACTGCTTTGTCCTGTTGTCCATTCTCCTGAACAGCTCACACCAACACTGCTTTGTCCTGTTGTCCATTCTCCTGAACAGCTCACACCAACACTGCTTTGTCCTGTTGTGCATTCTCCTGAGCCACTCTCTCCAGCAGGTTTAGGTGTTTGCGGCTGACAAAATGGAGGCATCATAATCACGCCCAAAGCACATGACGTTGGTGTTCAGGGGGTGTGACCTGCTATCTGCCTCGCTTCAGGCAGGAAGATTACATTGAATTTATCTTCTCCTGCGTCAGCGTGCTGGCATCAGGAGGAGGTGGTGCTTCTCACTGGGTGCTACACATGAGCACCGATGAGCAGGCACGCATGTGAATTGCCCGGCATCTTATATATGGTCGCGACTGTCATTTTCAAAGCCGCTTGCAACTGGCATTGTGAAAAGCCGGCTGCTGTGCGTGAATTCACGCGATTGGGAACGCAGCAATGGACAGGTCCGCGACCCTCCTGCAGCCCGCCTACAACCCACCCGCGGGTCGCAACCCCACTTTGAAAATGCCTGATCTAGTACACAATAACTGGGCCGGTCTGCTTGTATATATGGATATCCACTGTCCCATTCACAAGCTGGGAATTGCTGCAAAGCCATGATAGAGGACGTCAGAGTTTCAGGTAATCGCATTGAATGGGTGACTTTTTTTTGAGCATGAGCTCAGTTTCTCCAGTTATTTCAACCTTGCAGATTGGACATCAGTAAAATAACTTCTTCCTGAAGGGATAAATAAAGCTGGACAGTGTTGTCCAATAGAAATCGTTGAGCGAGCAGCAGCAGCAGTGGTTCCGGTGATGACCATTTCATTGCAATATTGCGAGCAAAAGAAAAAAAACCATACATTTATTTAACATCTCCCATCTATTCAGTAGCCAAGGAAACAAAAAAAAAAAATCATCCTGCTTCTGGTCTTATTATTTCACCAACAAACACACGAAACAGTCAAATAAAAATGTGCATACACACCTGGTGTAAGTGTATGAAGATTACATTATGCTCAATGACTGGCTGGCTTGTGTTCATTACTAATTTAATGTAATTAGCCTTATTTGTTCTCTTAATTAGCCACACAGGAGGAGTCACTTACCCATTCGTCAATATTTGCATAAAATGGAAGATTCTTATCCAGGTTGGTTCTGGGGAGCCAACAGCCGTATTATTTTATGGGCTTCTGATTGGGCTGGGGAGATGGGATCTATATTCTTCTATTGCGCAGTAATGTTATTGGTTATTACGCAGAGATTGCACATTCAATGCCTAATCTAATAGTGTTGGGAACTTCCTTCATTATTTCAGTCATGATGCAGTCTCAAACTGGACCAAATGAGATGGAACAAGAACACGATTTAATCCTAAATTCTCACCCCTCGTATATGAACCAAGTGTTCCATTAAGGCAGACGTGTTGTAAAAATATTACATTGTGGTTCAGCATACATAAAACATCAAAGTGTTTTGTTGTAATGATAGAAACAAGTATGGTTTCTATTTTAAGGAAAGAAAACTTAGAATTCTATTCTATTGTTTTTTTCCCGCCTTAAAATGCAAGTATCTTTTTTTTCTATCTTTACAATACTAACTACACTTCAAATTTAACACAAGTACTTGATTGACCTCGGGGTCTCGCAAGGCAGTATATAAAATTTTATTTATTTCTTATGAATTCACTTTCCAAACAAATGATACCATTTGTTTAGTCACAATTATGTAGAACTAGTGCAAAAATAAAACAAGGGACATTTAACTTCAAACTATTTTCACCATGACATGCCTTTGTGAAACTTTACCAAAGGATGTGAGCAGAGATTTTTTTCTTCCCTTTCCAATAAGGGAATGACACTCTCTTCTAAAATCTAATGGGTCAAGGCCTCATAGTACTCGAAGCTTCATAATTACAGAATCCCGGGACCTCTGGTGACAGGGATGTGCTGAAGGTCACTCTCTTCCTAGGAAATCAAATTCAGGCACTTTCAGCCAAAACTAGCCACCCAGAACAGAAAAAAATCATTCCCTCATCACCCTCTTTAACCTACAAACAAAATATAAACCAAAATGCCGGGCAACAGCGGCACCAGAGGCCGCAAGGAAACGAGAGGCAACAGGAGCCAGATGAGCGAGACGGCGGAGCCACGAAGCGAAGGAGGACCTGAAAGAGAGGGGCCAACAAGCTGTGCACGGAACTCCCCCTCGCTGGAGAGCGGATGGAAGAAGTTCCTCTCCAGAGAGCTAAAGGAACTCAAAGAGGACGTCAGACTTGAATCCAGGCAGCGATCAATGAGGCAGTCATGGAAACGCCGGCCGCCATGCGGGTGGCCCTTGTCAAAGTGGAGGGGCGATGCGAGGTCCAGAGGAGCACAATCAGGGAGCTGGAAAAGGCCTCCACGGACCAGAGTGTTGCCCTAGAGGCAGAAATAGTGAGGTTGGTGGCGGCCCAGGGGAACCTGAAGGGGAAAGTGGAAGACCAAGCAAACTGGTCGAGGCTTCAGAACCTCAAAATAGTGGGACTGCCAGAGGGAACCCAAGGCAGAAACCCCACGGACTGTGTGGCCCAGATGCTGGGAAATTTGGTGGGAGGGGCAGCTGCCCCACTCACCGGGGATAGACAGGGCCCACAGGTCACACCGGCCAAAACCCAGGGCCCCGGGAACAGCCAAAGGCAATAATTGCGAATATGCACCTGTACCAAGATCAGGAAAAAATCTTCCGATGGGCCAGACAGACAAGAACCTGCAACTGGGAGGGACACCAGATATGAATCTACCAGGACATTGGGGCAGGACATGTCCAAGTGCTGGGCAGAGTTAACTGAGCGAAGGCAGCCCTGTTCTAAGCCGCTCTACCCAACCAAGCTATGGGTAACTTTCCAGGGCAAGGGGAACTATATTATAGCTCCGGCAGTACTGGCCGGGAAGCCAGCAGCAGGAAGGGAGGTGAAGCTGTTACCCTGAGAGACGGTTTGCGTGGACTGCACTGCCTCGTTCTGAAGCTGAAAACTAAGGCACAGAAATGAGTGGAAAATGGGAGGAAGGGGGGGGGGGGGAAAAAAGAGGGGACAGGAAAGAAAAACAGTGGGCGAAGGCAAGGCTTAGATCGACCCTAGGAGGACGGCCACCACACCAGCAGGAAAGTTAGTGCCAGGGGATAGGCACAGTGGTGGCGGAGGAAGGGGCAGTGGGAAGGTGCAGAACCACGGGGGGGGGGGGGGGGGGGGGGGGGGGGGGGGGGGGGGGGGGGTGGCTCTAGGCTGGCTATAACAGGCCACAAGTGGCAACAGGGAACAAGACAGCACCACAAGCAGCCACTTTGGATGGGCCCCTCACAAAGGGTAACCCCAGAGTGCAAGAGCCCGGTCTCATGGCGAGTACCGTCACTGCGGCCATGTTGGATGGGCCCCTCACAAAGGGTAACCCTGGGGGTGCAGGGGCACACCCACAAGGTAAGTATGGTTGGTTCCACAGGGGTGGGGGGGGGGGGGGAAACAGTAACCCCCCCATCGGGATAGTCACCTGAACGTTTTCGCCCACCTGAAAACTATGAAAGCTGACATAGTCTCCCTCCAAGGGACACACCTGAGGGAGAAGAATCAACTGCGGTTAAGTAAGAGCTGAGTGGGACAGACCTACCATTCCTGCCATGGATGGGAGCTGGGGAAGAGCTATTACTGCTCAGTAAGAGGACGGCGGAGGATGGTGACAGACCCGGGGGGATGGCATATCATGGTCAGCAGTACCCTGGAAGGGGCACTAGTGGTTCTGGTTAACAAGTACACTCCCAACTGGGATGACAAGGAGTCCACAAAGAAGATCATGGCATAAATCCGCGACATTGATACGCATCCACTTATCATGGGGTTGGGGGGAGGGGGGTTCTTTAACTGTGTACAGCAGCCATAGACATACTGGCTGATCCCCAAAACAGGGATGGCCTCCAACCTGGTGAAAGAACTCAGCATGTTTATGGAGCAGATGGGGGCAGTGCATCCCTGGAGGTTGACACACCCAGGGGAGGAGTTTTCCTTCTCCTCCCAAATACATAATGTAAATACACACAGACCTCTGTGGAGAAAGGTGCTTCCAGGGATACTCTGCAATCGTGTTCCCCAAACTCACTCCACACTAAATGGGTGTGATGCTGGAGGCGGGCTGTGCTCAACGCCCCTCATGGAGGTTGGATATGGCCCTCTTTGCCGACAGAGCTTTTTGTGTGAAAATAGCACAAGCCACGGACAGGTATATTAACAATAACCAGAATGGGGAAATCTCAGCCTCCACACTCAGGGAGGTGCTGCAGGCTGTGATCAGGGGTAAGATTAGTGCCTATAAAGCACAGAGATAGGGAAGAGAGGATGGCTAGGCAGTGGCCGTTGACTCCATACTGGAGATAGACGGATGATACTCCGTGGCTCCGACCGTCGAACTTGTGGCGGAGGGAGAAGCTAAAAATGGACTTTGACCTGCTCTCCACAGGGAAAACAATGCACCAACTCTGCCAGACACCCGGTAAGGCAACTGCTCGGCACAAGATCGCAAGAAACTGCAGAGTGTGGTGCGCCCAGCCCAAAGGATCACACAAGCTTGCCACCCCCACATTGATTCTCTATACACCTCTCGCTGCCTCAGGAAGGCAGACAGCATTATCAGAGACCCCTCCCACCCAGGCATTGCCTTCTTCCAGACCCTTCCATCAGGCAGAAGGTACAGAAGTCTGAAGACCCGCACATCCAGACATAGGAACAGCTTCTTCCCCACAGCTACCAGACTCAACGACTCCCCCTCAGACTGATCTGTTCCCTGTAAGAACACTATTCATGATGCCCTATGCTGCTCCTGCTCATGTATTTGTTTTGTTTAGCCCTTGTTCTCCACTGTAACCAATCACTGTTTGTTGATGTACCATTTATCAATGTACCTTGTCGACTATTCTTTTGTCTTCTATTTATGTACTGTGTACGTTCCCTTGGCCGCAGAAAATTACTTTTCACTGAACTTCGGTACATGTGTCAATAAATATCAATCAATCAATCAGACACGGGGTCCTTCTACGAACACAGATACAAGGTTAGCCGCTTAATGGCTGACCAGCTGAGAAAGCAGGCAGCCACGAGGGAAATAGCACAGGTTAGGGACAATGACAGACTGGTAGCAGAGCCGCTGGGAGAGGTCAACAATGCTTTTGAGGCCTTCTACTGGGGGCTGTACACCTGCCAGCGCCCGAGGGGGACTTGAGGATGAGGCAGTTCCTCGATGGACAGGACATGCCAGTCATGGGGGAGAATTGGAAGTGGGCGTCGGAAGCACCATTATAACTGGGAGAAGTCATGGAGAGCATCAATTCCATGGAGAGCATCAATTCCATGGAGAGCATCAATTCCATGGAGAGCATCAATTCCATGGAAAGCATCAATTCCATGCAGGCCGGGAAAGCGGCGGGACCAGACGGACTTCTATAAAAGCTTTGTGATAGCACGGGTTCTGCACCTGTGGGAGAGGCTCACAGACTCACTGGTGAGGGGCACCTTGCTGCCCACGTTAGCACAAACCTCAACCTTGTAAGACGAGGACCTACAGAATGCGGGTCCGACAGACCCATCTCACTGCTCAATGCAAATCCTGGCCAAAATCCTAGCCAGGACACTGGAGAACTGCCTACCAGAGGTGGCGGCAGACCAGACGAGCTTTGTCAAAGGTAGACAGCTAATGTAGAACATCAGACGCCTGCTAAACGTGATAATAACCCACCCAGGGAGAGAACACCAGAGGTGATCACCTCCCTGGACGCAGAAAGGCCTTCGACAGAGTCAAGTGGAAGTACCTCAGAGGACTGGAGTGGTTCAGGGTCGGAGCAGGGTTCACCTTGCGGGTGAAACTCCTGCACAGCGCTCCCATGGCGAGCATACGGACCAACACCACCAACTCTAAATACTTCTGCACAGAGGCACAAGATAGGGATGCCTGCTATTCCCACTGCTATTCGCCCGGCAATCGAGCCACCAGCTATCGTACTCAGAGCAGTGAAAAGCTGAAAGGTGATCCGGAGGGAGACAGAGTACTGAGTCTCGCTCGATGCAGACGACCTGTTCCTCTACGTTGCAGACCCACAAAGCAGCATGGAAGGGATCACGGTGCTGCTGAGAGTTTGGAGCCATCTTGGGCTACAAAAGTGAAATATTCCCAGTGATCTTGCGAAGGGACAGGGGCAGAGCTGGGGGGCGGGGGGGGAGACGACCATTCAAAGCAGCCCAAAACAAATTCCCTACCTGGGATCCAAATTGCCAATTGGGGGGGGGGGGGGGGGGGGGGTGCAGGCGGTCAAGATAAATGTACTGCGTAGGTACCTTTTCCATAACGATCTACATAGAATAATCATAGAATTTACAATGCAGAAGGAGGCCATTCAGTCCATCGAATCTGCACCAGCCCTTGGAAAGTACACCCGACTTAAGCCCATGCCTCCAACCTATTCCCATAACCACATCTAACCTTATGGACACTAAGGGACAATTTAGCATGGCCTAACCGTCATATCTTTGGAGTGTCAGAGGAAACCGGAGTACCCGGAGGAAACTCACGCAGACATGGGGAATGTACAAACTCCACACAGTCACCAGAGGCTGGAATTGAACCTGGGACCCTGGAGCAGTGAGGCAGCATTGCAAACCACTGTGCCATCCCCAAGGCCTTCTTCAACAAAATGATCACAGGTTTTGTGTTGTGGGGGGTGGGAGAGGGGTGAGACAGAGAGCTCCTGCAAAGGGATGTCTCTCTGGACCGTTGCCATGGCAGCTCTCCCATCCCCACCAGCCAAGCACTCAACAAGCCCAGGGGTAATATCCACGCTCAGGATATGGAACCAACACTTGGGTCTGGCCGAGATGTCCACCATCGGCAATAATCACAGGTTCCTGCCAGCCAAAATGGACACCACCTTTTCAAAACAAAAAAAAAGGAGGGGGGGGGGGGGGTAAACTGACAGTTAGTGACTTCTATCACGGACAGTAGATTGACAACACTCGAAGAACTGACCGAGAGGCTCAAACTGACCAGGAGGAACGAGCTATGACACATACAAGTCAAAAGCTTCCTCCCGAGGGAAACAGCAATATTTGACACCGGGACTCTCTTTAGAAGAAATGTTGGAAGAAATTCCCGGCTGGGTCACTGTCTGTGTGGAGTCTGCACGTCCTCCCCCTGTGTGCGTGGGTTTCCTCCGGGTGCTCCGGTTTCCTCCCACAGTCCAAAGATGTGCGGGTTAGGTGGATTGGCCATGCTAAATTGCCCGTAGTGTCCTAATAAAAGTAAGGTTAAGGGGGGGGTGTTGGGTTACGGGTATAGGGTGGATACGTGGGTTTGAGTAGGGTGATCATGGCTCGGCACAACATTGAGGGCCGAAGGGCCTGTTCTGTGCTGTACTGTTCTATGTTCTATGTTAAAGGTGAACGGTGCCAGGGAGGCCCGGCCAACCACACCCACACGTGCTGGCCTTGCCCCAGACTTCTCGGGCTCTAGGACAGCGTTCTCCGAGGCAATGTCCAAGTTTGTGAGGGTGAGGGTGGAGCCATGTCCGAGATTGGCAGCCTTTGGGTGTATATCAGACCAGCCAGATCTCTTCATGGGGGGGGGGGGGGACCTTTGCCTCCCTCATCGCCCGCCGGAGAATCATGCTCGACTGGCGATCAGCAGCACCACCCAAAGCTGCAGACTGACCGGCCGACCTGTGGGAATTTCTCCACCTGGAGAAAATCAAAATCTACATCCTGGGGTCGGAAGAGGATTTCCACAAGACCTTTATTTAACCAACAGCCAATAGGGCAAGGGGAGAGACCCTGCTATGTATGCTGATGAAAAACCAATAAAAAACATTTAAAAAATTTACTGGATCTGAGAAAGGAGATTGACAGTGTAATGGATACGTACAGCATCCTCTGAAGGTAGATTGGCAGCGTAATGGATACGTACAGCATCCTCTGAAGGTAGATTGGCAGTGTAATGGATACGTACATCATCCTCTGAAGGTAGATTAACAGCGTAATGGATACGTACAGCATCCTCTGAAGGTAGATTGACAGTGTAATAGATACGTACAGCATCCTCTGAAGGTAGATTGGCAGCGTAATGGATACGTACAGCATCCTCTGAAGGTAGATTGACAGCGTAATAGATACGTACAGCATCCTCTGAAGGTAGATTGACAGTGTAATGGATACGTACAGCATCCTCTGAAGGTAGATTGACAGTGTAATAGATACGTACAGCATCCTCTGAAGGTAGATTGGCAGCGTAATGGATACGTACAGCATCCTCTGAAGGTAGATTGACAGTGTAATAGATACGTACAGCATCCTCTGAAGGACGGTGATGGAAAACAATAGTTTCCTCACACTTCAGGCATGGATTTTGGGGCGGTTTTGGGGTGGGGTGAGGGTGGCAGGGTGAAGGGTGGCAGGGTGAAGGGTAGTCAGCCAAGGCGGAATGCTGACAATGTGAGGATGGCCAAATATCCTGGAAACATTTTTGTTGACCTTGGGGAGTCAGGGAATATTTACATGAAAATAGTCTCTGCCTGGAGAATTAATGGGCTGTTATCGTGCTCCCGATAGGGTAGATTGCGATAGGCCCTTGGAAGCGATGAGTTTTACTTTCTTTTCTTTGCCGTGATGCTGAAGTAATTCTACAAACCTTCAGACAGACCATTCAATTGGGAGCCTGAACAGTTACCTGCCTCAAGAGGCCAATGACAGTGAAACATTGTTGGTTGTCTGTTGGATGGTGCTCAGAATTATTGTGCACCATGACTTAGAAAATACAATGTTATTTTTCGAACAGAAATCAGACAGCTACATCAAACAATTGTGCTTTACAATTCAGATTTTAACACAATGGGCATTGGAACGGACATCTCTGTTCCCTCCCCCCCACCATCTCTACACCCCCCCCCCCGCCATCTCTGCGCCTGCGCCCCTTCCCCCCCAAGCCCATCTCTGTGCCCAGTTAGATATTCCCCTGCATCCCCTTCGGAGATGAGAACTCACCTTCCGACTCCCTAAAGCCTGTCCACCATCTACAAGCCACTGATCATGAATTTGATGGTTCACTTGCTTGGACGAGTCCCTGGATTTATTCCTGGAATGAGGGGGTTATCCTTCGAGGAAAGGTTGGACAGTTTGGACTTGCATCCATTGGGATTTAGGAGAATGAGAGAGGATCTTATTGAAGCGTAAAGGTTTGATTTAACAGCCTCATCACGCCCAACTTGGTGTCAGGACGGGGCAGTTGGAATCTCGCGAGAGGTCTCTCACGGTGCCTCGCGAGACATTGTGATCTGGATCTCGCCTGCACTGGGCGAGATCCAGATCAATGTATTCAAATGAACCATTCGGCTCATTTATATATCCGCTGGCCAGAGTCACCTGGGCCCGGGATTCACTAGCCGTGCCTCGGAGACCTCACCGTGATGCAGTTTAGTACTGACCCACACAAACGTGGACCAGTGGTAATGGCACCTGGAGTGGTCTCCCAGGCCATTGGTGAGCCTGGATATTTGGGGATAGGGCATGGTGGTATCCCGGCATTTCCATTGTCACCTGGGCACCTTGGCACTGCCTGGGGCACTATGGTGTCAGGCTGGCAGCGCCAAGATGCCCACTTGTTCATGGCAGGCATGGGGGTGTCTACCGTAAGGTGGGGTGAGGGGGCTCGAGGACCCAGAAGAGGTAAATTGGGGGAAGTGGGTGGGTGGGGATTCTGGAGGCTGTAGTGTCGACACTGAGCTGGGGGGGGGGGGGGGGGGGGGGGGGGGAGAAGGTGTCTAAAGTTCAGGTCGGCCTTTAAAAATGACGCCCTGATCCACGATTAGTCTTCTTGCATCGGCTAGCTGAGCTCGGCCGTGGGGATTTCTGGGAAGGTGTGTAGTTTTCTTTAAAAGGCACTTACCTCCGAGGTTCAGACCACATTCTTCCAGCGGAGCAGGCAGAGGGGGGAGTGATTTTTTTGGTTAGGAGAGCGGAGGGTAAGCTGAATTTTTGTTTTTTCAACTAACTTTTTTTTTCGGAGTTGTTTTTTCGTTTCAGAACAGCAGGAAACCGGAAGTTGGCCGTGGGGATTTCTGGGAAGGTGTGTAGCACCTGTATATAAGTTGGCTGGTTGCTAAACCTGAGACACTACCCTTGTATTGTCCCCCAACCTTCCACCTCCTCTAATCTAAGGGGTTGAGTGACTATCAGGTAAGCGCTTCCTTTTTTTTCTTGTTTTATCTAGAGGGGATGGCAGGGAAGGCAGTACAATGTTCCTCCTGCAGAATGTTTGAGGTGAGGGACGCTGTCAGTGTCCCTGCTGATTTCACCTGTGGGAAGTGCACCCATCTCCAGCTCCTCAGAAACAGCGTTAGGGAACTGGAGCTGGAGCTGGATGAACTTCAGATCATTTGGGAGGGAGAGGTGGCCATAGATAGAAGCTTCAGGAATGTAGTTACTCCGAAGATAAAGATAGATGGGTGATGGTGGGAGGGGCTGGGAGGAAGCAGTCAGTACAGGGATCCCCTGTGGTCGTTCCCCTTAGTAACAGGTATACCGCTTTGGATACTGGTTGGGGGGGGGGATGACTTTCCAGGGGGAAGCCATGGGGTACAGGTCTCTGGCACAGAGTCTGTCCCTGTTGCTCAGAAGGTAAGGGGGGGGGGGGAAAGAGGTGTAGAGCATTAGTCATTGGAGACTCCATAGTTAGGGGGATAGATACGAGATTCTGTGGGAACGAGATTCTCCAAGGTTCTCTGTGTTGCCTCCAAGGTGCCAGGGTCCGTGATGTCTCGGATCGTGTTTTCGGGATCCTCAAGAAGGAGGGGGAGCAGCCCCAAGTTGTGGTCCACATAGGCACCAGCGACATAGGTAGGAAAAGGGATAGGGATGCAAGGCAGGAATTCAGGGAGCTAGGGTGGAACTTAGAGCTAGAACCTCTGGGTTGTTACCCGTGCCACGTTGGGGGGGGGGGGGGGGGGGGGAGAGAAATTTGCTAATGCTCTTCAGTAGGGTTTTAAACTAATTCAGCAGGGGGTTGGGAACCGAATTGTAGCTCCAGTATACAGGAGGTTGAGAGTAGTGAGGTCATGAGTAATGTTTCAAGGTTGCAGGAGTGTACCGGCAGGCAGGAAGGTGGTTTAAAGTGTGTCTACTTCAACGGCAGGAGCATCCGGAATAAGGTGGGTGAACTTGCAGCATGGGTTGGTACCTGGGACTTCGATGTTGTGGCCATTTCGGAGACATGGCTAGAGCAGGGCGAGGAATGGTTGTTGCAGGTTCTGGGGTTTAGATATTTCAGTAAGCTCAGGGAAGGTGGGTAAGAGAGGGGGAGGGGTGGCATTGTTAGTCAAGGACAGTATTATGGTGGCAGAAAGGATGTTTGATCAGGACTTGTCTACTGAGGTAGTATGGGCTGTGGTTAGAAACAAGAAAGGAGAGGTCACCCTGTTGGGAGTTTTCTATAGGCCTCCAAAAAGTTCCAGAGATGTCGAGGAAAGGATTGCAAAGATGATTCTGGATAGGAGCGAAAGTAACAGGGTAGTTGTTATGGGGACTTTAATATTGACTGGAAACGCTATAGTTCGAGTACTTTAGATGGGTCCGTTTTTGTCCAATGTATGTAGGAGGGTTCCCTGACACAGTATGTAGATAGGCCAACAAGAAGCGAGGCCACATTGGATTTGGTACTGGGTAATGAACCAGGGCAGGTGTTAGATTTGGAGGTAGGTGAGCACTTTGGTGATAGTGACCACAATTCGGTTACGTTTACTTTAGCGATGGAAAGGGATAGGTATATACCGCAGGGCAAGAGTTATAGCTGGGGCAAAGGCAATTATGATGCGATGAGGCAAGACTTAGGATGCATAGGATGGGGAAGGAACTGCAGGGGATGGGCACAATTGAAATGTGGAGCTCGTTCAAGGAACAGCTACTGCGTGTCCTTGATAAGTATGTACCTGTCAGGCAGAGAAGTGATCAAGAGAGGGAACCGTGGTTTACTAAAGTCCAAGAGGAAGAAGGAGGCTTATGTAAAGATGAGACGTGAAGGTTCAGATAGGGCGCTCGAGAGTTACAAGTTAGCCCGGAAGGATCCAAAGAGAGTTAAGAAGAGCCAGGAGGGGACATGAGAAGTCTTTGGCTTCAAGGATAACCCTAAAGCTTTCTATAGATATGTCAGGAATAAAAGAATGACTAGGGTAAGAGTCGGGCCAGTCAAGGACAGTAGTGGGAAGTTGTGCGTGGAGTCCGAGGAGATAGGAGAGGTGCTAAATGAATCTTTTGCGTCAGTATTCACACAGGAAAAAGACAATGTTGTTGAGGAGAATACCGAGATACAGACTACTAGACTAGAAGGGCTTGAGGTTCATAAGGAGGAGGTATTAGCCATTCTGGAAAGTGTGAAAATTGATAGGTCCCCTGGGCCGGATTGGATTCCTGGGCCGGATTGGATTGCTGAGCCTTTGGCTTTGATCTTTATGTCATCATTGTCTACAGGAATAGTGTCTTAGGAATAGTACCAGAAGACTGAAGGATAGCAAATGTTGTCCCCTTGTTCAAGAAGGGGAGTAGAGGCAACCCCAGTAACTATAGACCAGTGAGCCTCACTTCTGTTGTGGGCAAAGTCTTGGAAAGGTTTATAAGAGATAGGATTTATAATCATCTGGAAAGGAATAATTTGATTAGGGACAGTCAACACGGTTTTGCGAAGGGTAGGTCGTGACTCACAAACCTTATTGAGTTCTTTGAGAAGGTGACCAAACAGGTGGACGAGGGTAAAGCAGTTGATGTGGTGTATATGGAGTTCAGTAAAGCGTTTGATAAGGTTCCCCACTGTAGGCTATTGCAGAAAATATGGAGGCATGGGATTGAGGGTGATTTAGCAGTTTGGATCAGAAATTGGCTAGCTGTAAGAAGATGTTCGGCCTGGAGTTCATTTACTAGTGGTGCACCACAAGGATCTGTTTTGGGGCCACCGCTGTTTGTCATTTTTAGAAATGACCTGGAGGAGGGCGTAGAAGGATGGGTGAGCAAATTTGCAAATAACACTAAAGTTGTTGGAGTGGTGGACAGTGCGGAAGGATGTTGCAGTTTACAGTGGGACATAGATAAATTGCAGAGCTGGGCTGACAGGTGGCAAATGGAGTTTAATGCAGAAAAGTGTGAGGTGATTCATTTTGGAAGGAGTAACAGGAATACAGAGTACTGGGATAATGGTAAGATTTTTCGTAGTGTGGATGAGCAGAGAGATCTCGGTGTCCATGTCCATAGATCCCTGAAAGTTGCCACCCAGGTTTATAGGGTTGTTAAGAAGGCGTACGGTGTGTTAGCTTTTATTGGTAGAGGGATTAAGTTTCGGAGCCATGAGGTCATGTTGCAGCTGTACAAAACTCTGGTGCGGCTGCATTTGGAGTATCGCATGCAGTTCTGGTTGCCGCATTATAGGATTGATGTGGAAGCATTGGAAAGGGTGCAGAGGAGATTTACCAGGATGCCTGGCATGGAGGGAAGATCTTATGAGGGAAGGCTGAGGGACCGGAGGCTGTTTTCGTTAGAGAGAAGAAGGTTAAGAGGTGACTTAATTGAGGCATACAAGATGATCAGAGGATTAGACAGGGTGGACAGTGAGAGCATTTTTCCTCGGATGGTGATGTCCAGCACGAGGGGACATAGCTTTAAATTGAGGGGAGATAGATATAGGACAGATGTCAGAGGCAGGTTCTTTACTCAGAGAGTAGTAAGGGCGTGGAATCCCCTGCCTGCAACAGTAATGGACTCGCCAACACTAAACGCATTCAAATGGTCATTGGATAGACATATGGACGCTAAGGGAATAGTGTAGATGGGCTTTAGAGTGGCTTCACAGGTCGGCGCAACATCGAGGGCCGAAGGGCCTGTACTGCGCTGTAATGTTCTATGTTCTATGTTCAGCTTTTTGCTGCAGGAAATGAATGAAATGAAATGAAAATCGCTTATTTTCATGAGTAGGCTTCAATGAAGTTACTGTGAAAAGCCCCTAGTCGCCACATTCCGGCGCCTGTCCGGGGAGGCTGGTACGGGAATTGAACTGTGCTGCTGGCCTGCCTTGGTCTGCTTTCAAAGCCAGCAATTTAGCTGAGTGAGCTAAACCAGCCCCTATGAAGTGTGGCCTTAACAGGCCAAAAAAAGAAAACACTCGGCAACGTGCCGTTGAAAAGCGGGGTCCTTTTTTGGCACGGAGAATCATCTCCCAAAATGTGCCCGAAACCGGACTTGTTTTGTGGAATCGCACCCATAAAATCCGGAGGAGACTGGACAGGTCGATGTTTCCCCTGTGAGGAAGACTGCAACGAGGGGACAGTGTTTGAAAATAAGAGGTCTCCCATTTAAGACCAGGCTGAAGAGAAATGTTTTCTCCCAGAGAGCTGTGGAACTGTGGTGGCAGGGTTATTGAATATTTTTAAGGCAGAATGAAATAGATCGCCGATTGGCAAGCGAGTGCAGAGAAGGCTGGACAGATCGAATGGCCCACGCCTGCTATGTTCGTAGCGGCTCCAATACAGTCCAAAGATGTGCAGGTTAGGTGGATTGGCCATGCTGAATTGCCCATAAGTGTCCAAAATTGCCCTTAATGTTGGGTGGGGTTACTGAGTTATGGGGATAGGGTGGGGGTGTGAGCTTGGGTAGGGTGCTCTTTCCAAGAGCCGGTGGTGAAGACTCGGGCCGAATTCCCTCTTCTGCACTGTAAATTCTATGATGATAATCACCACCCAGGACAAAGCAAGCCGCTTAATTGGTACCACACCCACCAACTTAAAAATTCATTCCTTCCGCCCCTGGTACCATGCACTGGATCCACTGCAGCAACTCACCAAGGTTCCTTCAACCAAGGAAACCTCCAAGACTGCGACCGCTACTACTGAGAAAGACAAGACCAGTAAATGTAGGGGAACACAACCAGCTGCAAGTTCCCCTCAAAGCCAAACACCATCCTGACTTGATGACATCTGACTGTAATCACCCAATGCACTTGTCATTGGATCTAAATCCTGGAACTCGCGCTTTAGGTTTCAATTATGCAGGGCAAACACATTCCTCATATCAACAAACACATGAAGCAAACATAAATCCAACTGGATCAGTAAGGATAATAAAGCACCAGCATGTTTAAATTCTTCAGAGTAAAAGGAGAAGATGCCCTTGGATTAACACAAGGACCTGCAGAAACATCTTCTAATGAAATGTGAACAAATCAGCAAAGAAAGACCTGGAAAAAGTACAGTTGCGAAGGAACAACATTTATCTGGATTCTAGAACACAAGCAGGCAATTCACACCAACTGGTCTATCTAATACTTTGGACCATATCCCTTAATATCTTTGCTGAACAAAAATCTATCCACCTCAGATTTAAAATCAACCGTTCTCACTTCAACGCCGTGTGTGGGAGAGGGGTCCAAATCTCTACCACCCTTTGAGTGACAAAGTGCTTCTGAACATCTCTCCTGAACGGTCTGGCCCCAATTTTTAGTCTAAGTCCCCTCGTTCTAGAGTCTCCAACCAATGGAAGTAGTTTATCTTCATCTGCACGGTCTTTCCCTGTTAATATCTTGAAGACTTCGATCAGGTCACCCCTTAACCTTCTAAATTCTAGCGAAAGCAGGTCTAATCTGTGTAATCTCCCATCGTAACTCAACCCCTGTAGTCCAAATTTACCCCCCCACCCCCCAAAGTCTTTTTGGACACCCACTGTACCTAATTCTTTCCATTTGGAAAGTACTCTGCTCTATCTTTTTTGGTCAAAATTGGATAACCTTACACTTGCTTACATCGAATTCCATCTGCCACAATTTTGTCCACTCACCTAATCTTTCAATATCTCCTTGCAATTTTATGCTACCATCTTGGCTGTCTGCAATGCCACCTAATGTGGCGTCAGCAAATTTGGATATATGACTTTCTATATCACCATTAAATTCATTAATGAATAATGTAAATGATTGAGGCCCCAACACAGATCCCTGTGGTGCCCCTCTAGTCATCGCCTGCCAATGACCTATTATTCCCACTCTGTCACCTGCCACTCAACCAATTTTGTCAATAATCTCAACTCCGTGAGCTTCACCAGTCATAGCGGGCCATCGCTGAAGGCTTCGACACACGGTGAAGACAATGGAGAGGCAGAGCCAGAAGACAAGAGGCCTTTGAAGTCACTCCAGCCGCCCCTTCATCCCATAGAATCCCCCAAGGCCCTACATGCACCATCAGGGAGGAGGAAGTGCTGGAGGCCAACCCAATGCCTACCACCAGGGAGACGACAGCGGTCTCCAGTTTTTCTGAATTCCTGACACCGGCGCATCTCAAGGGCAGCGGGCAGAACAAGGGGTACTGCAGCACCTGTCACACTGGTAGTTCGGTCGGAGTCCTCTGGCTCAAGGCCCCAAAGAAGACACCAGCTAAGGGATCAAAGGCCAGAGCACGCGGAAAGCAGACACTGACGCGGAAAGCAGACACGCGGGCACCCGCTAAGGAATCAAAGGCCAGAGCACGCAGAAAGCAGCAGCTGCCTCCACCTCTGATGTGTATGAAAAATGACATTTGCCAAATTTTGGGAAGATTCTGCCCCACATATTGCACTCCAGATAAAATAAAAATCTTCATCGAAATCCATTTCCAATTTATCAAACCATTTTTATATTGCACATAATTCCAGATTCAAGTATATAATATCACAAATACCAGTTTTTAAATCCTCATGGCAGGCCAATGATAATCTAGAATCACAGAATTTTACGCACACACAAGGAGGCCATTCGGCCCATCATGGGCAGCACGGTAGCATACGTGGCTAGCACTGTGGCTTCACAGCGCCAGGGTTCCAGGTTTGATTCCTGGCTTGGGTCACTGACTGTGCGGAGTCTGCACATTCTCCCCGTGTTTGCATGGGTTTCCCCCGGGTGCTCCGGTTTCCTCCCACAAGTACAAAGATGTGCAGTTTAGCTGGATTGACCAGGCTAAATTGTCCTTTGTGTCCAAAAAGGTTAGGAGGGGTTATTAGGATAGCATGGAAGTGAGAGCTTCAGTGGGTCGGTGCAGACTCGATGGGCCGAATGGCCTCCTTTTGCACTGTATGTTCTATGTATCTATGTACATATGTTCACCTCAAAGATTTATCTATGTCTGCACCGGCTCCCAAAAAGAGCTACCCAGTTAGTCCCATGCCCTAGCCCCATCTCTACAGCCCTCGAAATTCATCACTTTTAAATATATAGAAACAAAACAAAAATGAGGAGGCCATTCTGCCCTTCGTTGCTCCACAATTCATTACCGTGACCCCGCCTCCCCCCGATATCTCTTGATCCCTTTAGCCCCAAGAGCTATATCTAATTTCTTCTTAAAATCTCACGTTTTGGTCTCAAATCCTTTCTGTGTAGCCAATTCCACAGATTCACCCTCTCTGGGTGAAGAAATTTCCCCTCACCTCAGTCCTAAAATGTTTACCCCTTATCCTCAAACTATGACCCCTAGTTCTGGACTCCCCCACCATTGGGAACATTCTTTCTGAACCTACCCTGTCTAATCCTGTTAGAATTTTATAAGTTCCTATGAGGTCCCCTCTCACTCTTCTATACTCCAATGAATATAATCCTAACCGATTTAGTCTCTCCTCATCTGACAGTCCAGCCATCCCAGGAATCAGTCGGGTAAACCTTCGCTGCCCTCCCTCCATAGCAAGATCATCCTTCCTCAGGTAAGGGCACCAAAACTACACACAATACTCCAGGTGTGGACTCACCAATGCCCTATACAATTACAGTAAAATATTTTTATTCCTTAACTCAAATCCTCTCGCTATGAAGGCCAACATACCATTTGCCTTCTTTACTGCCTGCTGTACCTGCGCAGTTACTTTCAGTGACTGATGCACGAGGACACCAAGGTCGCACTGAGTATCCGCCTCTCTCAATTCACATCCATTCAAATAATAATCTGCCTTCCTATTTTTGCTCCCGAAATAGATCACATTTATCCACATTATACTGTATCTGCCGTGCATGTGCCCACTCACTCAGCCTGTCCAAATCCCGCTGAAGCATCTCTGTATCCTCCTCACAATTCACCCTCCCACCCAACTTTGCATCATCTGTAAATTGGAGATAATACATCAGATTCCCTCATCCAAATCATTAATATATATATATACATATGAGCAGCATGGTGGCACAGTGGTTAGCACTGCTGCCTCACAGCACCAGGTTTCAATTCCAGCCTTGGGTGACTGGGTGGAGTTTGCACGTTCTCCCCGTTGTCTGCGTGAGCTCCCTCTGAGTGCTCCGGTTTCCTCCCACAGTCGCAGAGATGTGCAAGTTAGGTGGATTGGCCATGATAAATTGCTCCTTCATGTCCAAAAGGTATGGTAAGGTTACTGGGTTAGAAGGATAGGGTGGCGGCGTGGGCTTAGGTAGCTCTTCTCCAAGGGTCGGTGCAGACTCGATGGGTTGAATGGCCTCCTTCTGCACTGCAGGGATTTTATGAAGTCCATTTGCAAGGTGTTTGTCTATTTGGCCAACTTGTCAATGTCCCTGTGAAGTTGCTCAGCATCATCCTGACAATTCACTATTCCCACTAGCTTAATATCATATACAAATTCAGAGATTTTCCCCTCAACCCCCATCTTCAAATGATTTATACAAATCAGAAACAGCAAGGGTCCCAACACTGAACCCTGGGGAACTTGTCTCCAGTCTGAGAAATGCCATCTATATCTACCCTCTGTTTCCTATATTTTAACCAAATACTAATCCATGCTACCAATGACCCATCAATCTGAAACATTTCTAATATACTAACCAACCTGCTATGCGGCACTGTATCAAATGCTTTGTGAAAGTCCAAATATCCAACATGCACAGCGCTACCCTCATCTACCGCTTGTCTCACTTCACCAAAGAGTTGAATTAAATTGGTCAGACATGATCTGCCATGGACAAAGCCATGTTGATTGTCTAGTATTAAGGCGAGGGTATATTTCCCGTACAATAGTCTCCAGTTTCCCCATTATTGATGCCAATAATGCCAATCATTTTCAGAACACAAAAGCACTTTTCCTTTTTAAAAAACAGGCCTAAAATCAGGCCGCCAACCACTTCTATGCAACTCCCTTCCACAACTTTCTCTTTTTTTGCCTTGAATTCAACTGCTGCAATAATCCATGGGTCATATAATTGGCAAAATTGGGCGGCAAATCGAAATGGTTTTCTGGCATTCGTTTTGCCTTAAATTTTAATACTTAAAAAGGGATAAGAATAGATAAAGTTCCTTACCCCATAACGCCATAAAAATGGAGTAGAAAACGGTTGCGGGATTATCAAACAAGTGACTCGCTCGGGCTGTGGCGCAGGTAGTGCTGAGTTTCCAGTAACTGCACGTTTTGTCACACAACGGGCACATTGTGATATTGGCTCTCTCGTCACACATCTCCATACTGTTGTCGGTCGCAGAAGGGGAAAAAACAATAAAGAACTTGCTTAGGTTCATTCAGAAAATAGATGGGCTTAAACCTGAAATGCAATCATTAAAAAGTTTGGTAGACATGGGCGTCAGATTGCAACTTACTTGCGCTAAATTAAGTGCCCATCACGCCCAATCTTCTTGACTCAGGCCAGGTGACAGTACGGAAGGTCCCAGCCCAGAATCCAAGTCCAAAAGAGGCAGAGTGAAGGAGGACATGCTTAACAAGTTTTAAGGCCCCATTGAATAGAACAGGCCAGGGAGGAGAGAGGTGGGCGTTTGGACACGGGGGAGGTGGGCGTCTCGTGCAAGGCTTGATCTGCGTATTTAAAATAGTTACACTGATTTTAGAAGTATTTATATTTCTTCTAACTGCCAGGGTAACTATTAGTGTATCACTGACAGAACCATCTGAAGTTCTCAATTTAGAATCACTTTTTCGGATGGTTCCCTGTGCAGCAAAATTGTCCAGAGGAAGTTAGTGCTTCTGGGCAATTGCTGTGTAAATCCTCAGCTGGACGGATTCCTCGGCAAGCCTGCAATCTGGGGAGACCAGGAAATCAGGATTGGCCCCAGGTGGGATTGTAGAGCCAAAGACCGAAGAGGCACCTTGGCAGCTTCAGTGGGAGAAAACCTGCATGATGCCCGCTCCAAACAAGTCAGTCCCAAAATGGCCATCAGGGTCCTATTATCAGACTCCAAGTACCATTTTAAAATGGTCCCCCACCGGACTCTAATCTCGTCCACTGGGGTCATCCACTACCTTCAATCTTCGTGGAACTACTATCCCATCTCTGCTGGGCCAATGGGCGGAAATACAGCTTCAACATTCACCTCAACATTAGTCTAGATTCCTCAAATGGAAAGAGAAAGACTGAACAAAAAGACTGAGAAGCTGGTGTTTGAAACTTTAACCTGGCGTTGTAAGACGTCTTACTATGCACACTGAATGAAGTTTGCTCAGTGCTCATTAACTTTAGGGTGTCACAAGGTAAAAACAGGTCACTGTTTACTTGTTTTATTATGGCAGCTCTCTTCAGGGTATTTTCAAACAAAAATATTTAAATTCAGATCAAAGTTGCAAGCCCCCAGCTAAAAAGACATGGAGAGTAAGGAACAATTTATAAACAAATAGCTTTAAACTTTACCTGGGGATATTCTGATCAACAGTTGCACAGCCGTACAGGAACACTATGATCCCAACAATGGATGCTGGAATCAGTAATAGTGTGTACACTCCAAGCCAGGCAAAATACAAGGCAATCTTCTCACCAAAGTACTTCCTGAAAACAAATCATAACTTTGTTATTTTCAAATGACCCTTAAAAGTAAATACAATCAAGATTTCATCCTAAAGCCAAACTCATGCTGAACCTGTTAAAGTCTGTGGGTGAAACCACATTTTCTCCTCTCCCCATTCATTCTCAGAATTTCCCACAGTCACTTTCAGACAGCTAAGGGAATCACTAATATTGACAGCTCAAAGAAAAAGAAGAAAAATTACAGCACAGGAACAGGCCCTTCGGCCCTCCAAGTCTGCGCTGATCCAGATCCTCTATCTAAAACTGTCGCCTATTTTCTAAAGATCTGTATGCCTCTGCTCCCTGCCCATTCATGTATCTCTCTAGATACATCTTAAATGACGCTATCGTGCCTGCCTCTACCACCTCCGCCAGCAATGCATTCCAGGCACCCTCTGCGTAAAGAACTTTCCACGCATATCTCCCTTAAACTTTTTCCCCCTCTCACCTTGAACTCGTGACACCTAGTAATTGAGTCCCCCACTCTGGGGGGGAAAAGCTTCTTGCTATCCACCCTGTCTATACCTCTCATGATTTTGTAGACCTCAATGAGATTCCCCCCTCAGCCTCCGTCTTTCTAATGAAAATAATCCTAATCTACTCAAACCTCTCTTCATAGCTAGCGCCCTCTATACCAGGCAACATCCTGGTGAATCTCCTCTGCACCCTCTCCAAAGCATCCGCATCCTTTAGGTAATGTGGCGACCAGAACTGTACGCAGTATTCCAGATGTGGCCGAACCAAAGTCTTATACAACTGTAACATGACTTGCCAACACCTCATTCCAACAGAGCTTTTCACTGCCAGCTGCTAGAACACTGATAGAAAGCTTTGTTACCAGGAGACACCCGATCAATTGATTCAGTTGAACAATATTGACACAATTCAACACATTCCCAACCAGTCTACTGTAGTCATTGCTCCCAAAGCATTCTGCTCTACACGGGGGAGGCTAAATGCAGACTGGGTTACCACTTTGCGGAACACATTAATTCAGTCAGCAAGCATGACCCTGATCGTCCTACTACTTGCCATTTTAACACACCGTCCTGCTCTCATAACTACAGGGGCTGATTTAGCTCACTGGGCTAAATCGCTGGTTTTAAAGCAGGCTAGCAGCACGGTTCAATTCCCGTATCAGCCTCCCCGACAGGCGCCGGAATGTGGCGACTAGGGGCTTTTCACAGTAACTTCATTGAAGCCTACTCGTGACAATAAGCTATTTTCATTTTCATTTCATTTCACATGTCCATCCTTGGCCTGCTGCAATGCTCCAGTGAAGCCCAACGCAAACTGGAGGAGCAGCACCTCATCTGCTAATTCGGCATTTTGCAGCCTTCTGGACTCAACTGTGAGTTCAACAAATTTAGACCATAATCTTTCTCCTCCATGTTAAACCCTTTAAAAACAAATCCAAGTTTTGTCCAATCACAAACTCTCTTCCTCTTCCCCTCCCACTTTTCCCAGAGTACCGTCTGTCACTTGTTCTACGTTATGCTTTCATGGAGCATGGACTAGTTTCATTAACACATTCTACTATTTTATATTTTAAACCTCTGCCAACACCTTCCATAGTTCTTCACACTTCCATTAACACTTGGTCTTATGCGCTACATATCTTTATCACAATCTCTCCTAGCTCCCGCCTATCACTGACTTTCTACTTTGCTCCATTTCCTCTAAACAGCATAAAATCCATCACATTTCTCCCTCTCTGCAGGGGAGTCATAAAGACTCAGAACTTTAATTCTGTTTCTCTCTCCACAGATGCTGCCAAACATACAGAATTATTCCAGCATTTTTTGTTTTATTCCCAACCAGATTACCCAAGACACCCAAACTGATCACTTGTAGTCGAATTTAAACAATTAAGGAATATTCTGGGGTACTTGAGTGGATTTTGAAATAGCACTTGAAATAAAAATTATTCAAAAAAGAAAATCTAAATTCTCGTATCATTTACGTACTGCTGTCCCTTCAAATGGCACCATGAATTTGAAAAAAATGAAAATCGTTTATTGTCACGAGTAGGCTTCAATGAAGTTACTGTGAAAAGCCCCTAGTCGCCACATTCCGGCGCCTGTCCGGGGAGGCTGGTACGGGAATCGAACCGTGCTACTGGCCTGCTTGGTAAGCCAGCGATTTAGCCTAGTGAGCTAAACCAGCCCCTTGAAAAGTAAACTCCTGTGTCGCCACAAGTCACAAACATGCAGGTACAGCAGGCAATTAGCAAAGCAAAATGACACTGCCTAATGCAAAGGTCAGGGATGAGTGAAGTATATTGGGCTTTGGCAAGACAGTACTTAGTAAATCCGGAGGAGGAATATATGTGTTTCGGAGGGGGTACAATAAAGATTGTTCTTGGTATGAGGAGAGTTTGGACCTGGAACTTCTGGAATTAAAAAAAATGAGAAACGCCATTGAAAGGTCTAAATTTCTTAAGAGGGCTGGACAGGATAAATTCAGGAAGGTTGCTTCCCCTGGCTGGAGAGTCTTGAACAAGGGTCACGATCGCAGGTAACCAGCTCTATAGGTCTCTGGGTGATCGCCATCTGGGAGTAACTACCTTCAAGTTCTGGGCACCAAACTTTGCAGATTTGGCATGAATGAGATGTGGGCTAAATGAGGAAGACAGGTTTAATAGACTCAGCTCGAATATAACTGAGGTGTTCAAGGTGATCAAAGGAATTGATAAGAGGGTCAGATGAAATTTCTCTGGCGGAAAAATTCAGGACAAAGGAGCATTCAGTACCTAGTCACTGGTAATGCCACTTCTACACAAAGACTGGAGGAAATCCGGAACCCTCTCCACCCAAAATTTCAAAACTTTAAAAAGGCAATCGATAAACTTGTTAGACAAGAGTTGTGGGAGGTAGAATTAAGATACAGATCATCCATTACTTAACTAAAAAGATGAAACAGGCTCAGGAGGCTGATTAGCCTGCCCTGATCTCTATATTGATAGTCTAATGTTGAAATTTGCAGTTTGGTTTTTAATGGTTTTGGGTCTTTAGTTTTGTGCTAACATATCCATCTCCATTCCAAGCTGTTTCAGTAGCTGGAAAACACAAGTTGCTCTGGTGGACCAGAAAGTCACCCCGGTGACTCCTTGCATGCTATTTTCTCTTTCCCATACTTTGGATTCAAACGCTAAAGCTGAACTCTCAACCCTCACAGTGTACAAGCCTGCTAAATTGATTCCAGCTCTCCATAAAGCATTGAGGAAGCTGCAGAGAGTACAATTTACTCTCTCGGCCGATAATAAGGCGGCCAAGGGCAATACACTGTTTTAAAATTCTGGAGCTTGCTGTGTCCCTCTTCATAGCTCGTTGGGGGAAAATGGCATGTGGGGGGGGGGGGGGGGGGTTCTGCAGGCAAATCGAGGCTTGCAAAGTGACAGAGAAACCACTTCTGCAGAAGCGGCGACAATTATGAAGTACGGAAATGGAGAGATAATGTTACCTCAGGAATGTTAAACCCATCTCACAGGGGTCAGCGAAAGCATTCTAGGATGGACAGATTTTAAAAATCGGGGGTAGGTGGGACCTAGATTGATCGAACCCCCTTCTCACATATTTGGATCTGAATAGATTTATCCAGACCCTTTCGTGAACAGTAATTATAAGCCGATGGTCACATGAAGTTTTCCTCCCTTCACTTTTTGAGTACTTTGTACATCCTGACTATTGAATCAGAACATTCATCTGGAGAAGGTGGAAGCGGAGAAAAAGGTATTTTGAAAATGGTGGACTGAGCTTACAAGTGCTTTCTTTAAACCATTTAATAAAAATGGATTCATGTCAAAACACACAAAACCAATTGTTCATTACAACTCGGTAATGAAGAAAATTTACATTTTAACATCATTGGATAAATAAACCACAGTATTGGATAATTAAACCACCTTATCAGAAGGCATGGCAGCATGATTATAAATGCATCCTTCATACCTACATTCATCGTTTTGCCAGGAAAGAGATCTTAATTTATTTACAAAGAAAAATCACATTTTTGCAGTTAGTTACCATTTAGCACATCAAATGTTACCTACCTAATGAGATCAAGTGGCTGGAATTTGTAAAATATTGCATAACGAGCCCATTCTTTATAGAGAAGCTGAAGGAAAGGATATACAATTAGTCGAGAACATTGTGAAATCCAGTAGCCAGGACACATTTCTACTATTCGAATCAAATATTCAAGACTCCTGATTTGTTGTGCGGAGTGTTACATGAAGGGTACGCACATATTAATCCCTATTGGGGCACATTGTGATCGCAAGAAAAGACCCACGTGTCATCCCGTGCTGCGATAACCCAGAAGCCAGATTTTCAACACTGACTGGGACTTGGAGAGAACCTTGTTGGACGTGGCCATTGACAAAAGCTTTAGAATCTGGGGGCGACATTTGAATGGAGGCATAAGAATCAGGGTAGAGGGACACGAGTAGTTTGGCGACCTCCCCAAAATGAGATTATTTATGCTTCACAAAAGCACTAATCATCCTTTCAACATCCATTTCTTTTCTTTTATAGAACATAGAACAGTACAGCACAGAACAGGCCCTTCGGCCCTCGATGTTGTGCCGAGCAATGCTCACCCCACTTAACCCACGTAACCCGTAACCCAACAATCCCCCCATTAACCTTACACTACGGGCAATTTAGCATGGCCAATCCAGTACTCAATTATTTTTTTCCACCCGATTAAGGGACAATTTAGCATAGTCAATCCACCTAACCTGCACATCTTTGGGTTGTGGGGGTGAAAGCCACACAGACATGGGGAGAATGTACAAACACCGCACGGATAGTGACCCAGGGCCGGATTCAAACCCAGGTCCTCAGCGCCGTGAGGCAGATCCATTTATTTTATACATGGATGGCATAATGAAGGAATCATCAGTGCAACAGATCTTCGGCGATCGCTCAGTAACTAGCATGATTGTGTTTTGTCGATTATTCTTTCGTCTACTGTGTACGTACCCTTGGCCACAGAAAAATACTTATCACTTTACTTCGGTATGTGACAATAAATCAGTCCACTGAAGAAACGCCCATGTATTACACTGATAAAACGTTTTGTACGGAATATGATAGCTCTAAGGAAGAATGGAAATGCAAGACCCAGAACGTGAGCAAACCTATAACCTGAATGTCTGTCCAATAAACACAATTCCAAATACATAGCGCAGCAATGATGATTATAAATCGAGTAACATTTATATATAACCATTACCGTGGTGAACAGCCCACTTTGTGAACAGGAATTATTGAAAACATACACCAAGGAATAAAATTAGGAGTAACTGCAGAGGAGATGTATTTGAAAAATGGAGAGACAGAAAGCTTTGGGCAAGGAGCTCCGGAGATGACGACCAAGGTGGCAGAGGGCTCTGCTACCAACGGTGAAGCAACCAACCAGAATTTGAACAACGCTGCAATTCTCAAACTTGCTCACATTGTTCAGGTCAAGAGCATGGTTGGGACCTTTAACTACCAAGCTAAGTATTGTTCAGGTGGTGTAATATTCCAGGATGGTTGGGAGGTCAGTTTTTAAATATGTATAGTGTGGGGGATTTTCAAATTTCCAGCTACTGGTGAACCTGGACGTGCAGGTGGAAAATAAACCCCAAAACATTACCAATGAAAAAAATAATTGAGCGTACTTTAGCGGTTGGTATAGATTATCAAAACTTCAAATGGATAATTAGTTTTGCCAATGTTAAAATGATAGCACAGTGCTCTCAGATTTGCTTTTGTACAAATCCTCCAGAGTAGCCTAGTCTGCAAACTGCATTTGGACCCGAGCAAGTTGGTGCGGCATCAAAAATTCTCTGAAGGAGCTGGAATCCTGGATCACGTACACGCGCATGACATGATGACAAGGCTGTGCAAATCAGATTGTACAAACAACGTTTTACAACACTACTAACAGGAAACACCTCCTTTAATGAGCCAAGGTGACCTCACTACACATTAAAAAAAAAAAATAAGTAACCGCCATGAAAACCGTTTTTACAGCAGGGGTTCAGCAAAGGTTTTGAGGATGTCAAGCAGTCAGGCGTCATGAGTCTTTTGCACTTGAAGATCAGAAGATTTACATGACCTTTGGCCTTCATTTATTTTGTGGGAAGATATTTTGAACTGAGAACAGGGTGAACTTCTGACTGTTCTATGCAAAGATGCATCTCAAAACAAAAACTTAATGAAGCCTTGCCTGAGAACATTTACATATACATGACCTTTCGAGAGTGGCTGTGATCATTCTGGTCACCACAATACAGCTTAGAGCAGTTCACAAAATAATAAAACTTCAACTCAAGAATCAGAATGTTTCCTGATGACTTTAACCAGGGTTCCAACAATTCCCATAGGAAACCACAGGGCAATAAACAACAAATGCGTTAAAAATATATCTAAATGAGACACCCATATTGCCACACAATCTTGGATATCTTTATATTAAGCATCACTAACTTCCTGCATGAAATTTAATTACTTGAGAAAACCAGCTGGAGTGGCTAAGATAGAAAATAAACGTTTTAAAATCCCATAAAGCTTGGTGGTCATGGAGGAGGAAAGGAAAAAAAAAAATCATCAACAAGAGACAACCTCAACATAATAAGTAGAATCCAGCAGAACAAAATCTGCTGCTAAAAGATTCATTAGAATATGTTGTTAAAATAAATTATTGACTTGACCTATTCAACACTGCCAGATCTGCCCCAGCTCCAAGCAACTAGATATTCCATCATACAGCAAATCAGAGCGCCCAAATTATGGAGCAAGGAAAAAAAGACTATATTTATAGAAATTGTCCAAAATTATTATACCTTGAAAAAAAAAGTGAAATGTAAATGGCATAACTTTATTTCCATTTCATTAAACAGAAATGTTTTTTGTGCAAGTTTGCACAGTTGGCAGCACTTTCCTTGAAGTCAGAAGATTGTAGATTCAGGTCCCATCCCAGGACTCATCTTGACTGGGAGGCGGTGGCGTAGTGTTATTGTTGCTGGACTAGTAATCCAGAGACCCAGGGTAATGCTCTAGGGACCCGGGTTCAATCCCATCACGGTAGGTGATGGAATTTAAACTCAATAGAATATCTGGAAGTAAAAATGACCATGAAACCATTGTCGATTGTCAGAAAAACCCATCTGGTTCACTCATGTCCTTTGGGGAAGGAACTCTGCCGTCCTTACCTGGTCTGGCCTACATGTGACTCCAGACCCACAGCAATGTGGTTAACTCTTAGCTGCCTCCTCAAGGGCAATTAGGGATGGGCAATAAATGCTGGCACAGCCACATCCCTTGAACGAATAATTTAAAAAATTTCAGTGCGGTACTGAGGGGGTAACATTAAGTCAGATGTGACCCCATTTCAAATGGGCTCGAAAAGATAACAGTTCGTATGCTCATTTATATGAACATACGAACATAGAACATAGAACAGTACAGCACAGAACAGGCCCTTCGGCCCTCAATGTTGTGCCGAGCCAACAAAGAGCAGGAATAGCCATTCAGCCCCTCGAACCTGCCATTTAATAAGATCATGGCTGATCCGATAGGAAGCTCAAATCTCCCTCCCCGATAACCTTTCACCCCTTTGCTTACCTAGAACCTATCCGCCACTGCCTTAAAAATATTCCAACTCCGCTTCTGCCTCCTTTTCAGAAGAGATGCCAAAGACTCACACCTCTAGTTGAAAAAATTTCACCACATCAAGTTTTAAATGTTGGACTTAAACAACGTCCCTTAATTCCAGCTTCTCCCACAAGAGGAAACATCCTCTCCACATCCATCCTGTCAAAACCCCTCCTTCATTCATGGAATGTGGAAGGCTGAAATGTATTGCCCATCCTTAGAAAAGTTGCTTATGAGCCATTTTATTGAACCACTGCAGTCCATGTGATGAAGGTGCACCCACAGTACAGCGATGGAGAAGAGTTCCAGGCTTTGCCTGAGCGACAGTCAAGGAACAGGGATATATTTCTGGTATGTCTTTTCCTTGCCAGTAGAATTAACAGGTTTGGTGGGTAGATAAACATCTGGCACATAGGGGGTTAAAGTGAGAGAGTACAGTACCATCCATGCAAATGAAGAGAACACATGACCTGCACATGGGTCAGTATGATGCTGGATAGACTGTACCTCGCCCATCCTGGAAAATGGGAGGAAAAATCAAAGCAGCAGAATAGTTCAATAAGTGAAAGTGCAGAAGGAAATTCTGAGAGAGAAGTTAAAAAGAAAAAAGGCTTGGAAGCTGAAGGCAGAAAATCCTCACTGCAGCAGAAGACTTAATTGAATCCCATGGAAGTCTAGTTTCAACAGCCACAGTGTGCAGAGTCAGCAGACTTGGCCGGTGTTAGCTAAACACGCAAAATTTGTGGACAATGCAAGTCCCGAAAATGTCTGACACTGCAATGGTCAGAAATCACCATGTAAATTGCAGTCCGAGAAATCGGATTCCCAAGTCGGCGTCTGAACATGCGGTGGATGGACTCGCTCCGAACAAAGAAGAAAAACATTAAAAATTAATCCAGACTGCGTAGGCAGCTTTAAAAGCCAGAATGTGATGCTTGGAGCAGACCCCAGAAAATTGCGCTAAAGTAGGAAGATTCTAATCAATCGATCCAGGCAGCCAATGCTGATAAAATGTAAATGCCGAGACCGTGACGCCGTTACTGCAGAAGCCGGTCAGAAATTGGCAAATACGGGAAAACATTTTGGTGAAGCATATCGGAGCATTCTCTTGGATTATAGGAAATATTTAAAAACAAAGAAGAAAAATACAGCACAGGAACAGGCCCTTCGGCCCTCCAAGCCTGTGCCATTCATGATGCCCTAACTAAGAACAAAACCTGCCGCCCTTACTCGGTCTGTATCCCTCTACTCCCTCCCTATTCATGTAACCATCCAGATTCCTCTTCCGTGTTGCCAATGTGCCTGCTTCCACACATTCTCTGGCAGCACGTTCCAGACACACACCACTCTGAGACAAACATACCTCACACATCTCCCTTGAAACTTTCCCCCTCACCTTGACCCTGTGCCCTCTTGTAAACGATGCTTTTGGAAAAAGCCTCTGACTATCCACCCAGTCTATGCCTCTCATGATTTTGTAGACCTCTACCAGGTCTCCCCTCAGCCTCCGTCTTTCCAGTGAAAATAATCCTAGTTTATTCAACCTCCCCTCATAGCCAACACCCATGAGACCAGACAACATCCTGGTGACCTTGTTTGCACTCTCTCTGAAGCTTCACGTCCTTCTGATAATGTGGTGACCAGAACTGGACGCAATACTCCAAATGCGGCCTAACCAAGGTTTCGTATTGCTGCAACATGATTTCTCAACTCTTGTACGCAATGCCCGGGCTGATGAAGGCAAGCATGCCATATGCCTTCTTTGTCACCTTGGCCACTGTGTTGCCAGTTTTAGGGGGAACTGTGGACCTGCATGCCCAGATCAATCTGCAAATTAATGTTCCTAAAGGTTCTGTTATTTGAAACGAAAATCGCTTATCGTCACAAGTAGGCTTCAAATGAAATTACTGTGAAAAGCCCCTAGTCGCCACATTCCGGCACCTGTTCGGGGAGGCTGGTACGGGAATTGAACCGTGCAGCTGGCCTGCCTGGGTCTGCTTTCAAAGCCAGCGATTTAGCCCTGTGTTAAACCAGCCTTACAGTATAATTCATACCTAGATTTGATCCTCCAAAATGCACCTCAGAGCAAGCAATTTTAAAATGTTCACCATGGTTCAGAATTTCACTCTTCCAGATCTGTTTCGACTTATCCAAAGCCATAGGTCAATTTTGCGGTGGGTGGGGGCGGGAATGGCTGGAAAATCCCCCCCCCCCCCCCAATTTGGAGAACGAGATTCTTTAGACACAGGATTGCTTCAGGACTGGATAAAAAGGCAAGAGACTGAAACAGTTAACATGCTGCTTTATTTGGGAGGCACGATAGTCGACAATATAGTTGGATAAGGAACCAACGAATCATTTGCAAAATTTAATGAAGTTTTAAAATCATTCAATGCTGCTTAAAAGAACCTCAGAAGTAACAAATCCTTGAAAGGGTCAACTTTAATAAAGTTGCCAACAGCCAGGGGAACATGTCAACTTCATTAAAATTAATGGCTGTAGACTGCAATTACAGCGACCTGAAATCTTCATTAATCAGGGATTGAATAATGGCAGAATGGAAGATGATGCACTCTTGGACATGCTTCAAGTGAAGGAAGATCTAAACCTCGAGAAAGCCATCCAGATTGTTAGTCAATCTGAAGTCAGTTTCCAGCACAATCCATATGAAGGGGAGAAAGCAAATTCTGATAAGTAAACCGCACTGCCCGGTTAGTGAGAAACAGGGACATTCCAGGCCAAGGGAATACCCTAAGCAATCCGTGCAGCAACTATTCCAGCATTGAGAGCAAAGTACACCCAGGAGGAAAGATCAACATACAGCAATTTCAGCCCAATGCTGTCAATGTAACTGAACAGGATAATTTGAGAAGCTGTACAAAGCTAAAACATCATAATGCATGGAAGATCCCAGAGAATTCACCAGGTCAACACAGCACACAGGACCACAGCAACCGTTCTTCTTGGTGGGGTCAAGGATCTTGGAAGGCAGACATTTTGGGTAATGGTCATCTCACAAACTTGATTGAAGACAGGAGGCAGTGTTATAGCCCTATTGAGGAAAAAGAAAATCCATGGCAGAGCGCTCTCTGGCTACAAACCACAGGCACACCACTCTATGGGGTGGAGAAATCAGGCTTCCGGTCGTAGGCCCGATTCTCAAACCTTTGAGGTATGGCGGTGTAAGCTGGTACCAGAACAAGCTGGACTCAAGGCAGGAGACTGCAGGGAGCAGATTTCCCAAAAGAACAAATTCAGAAACCAGGAAGTGTCGACAGAAGAATGACTTAACTGTCTTCCTGAGATAAAGGAACAAAAAAAAAAATAGGAAGTTGAACAAGGTCCCGGTCAGGATAATTCAAGTTAAAAAAAAGAGAAAGGGTTCTGAATTAAAGAGACAACTAACTGGGTTTGAGTAGGATGATCATTGCTCGGCACAACATCGAGGGCCGAAGGGCCTGTTCTGTGCTGTACTGTTCTATGTTCTATGTTCTAACTGCAGGAACCAGTTTTAAACTTGGTTGAGTGAAGAATCAGGCCTCACAGGTAAATCAAAGGTTTGGTGACCGCAAAGCAGCCTGCGGTAGTAACATTCTGTTGGCATTGCTGGGTATCCGAGTGATTGTGTGGAAACTTCAATGTACCTGGCAAATCCAAGGCAGAGAGCGTGATGAATGCAGGAAATTGCCATATTGTATATTTTTGCAGTAATGTTATTAAAACTTGAGTGTGATGCATTCAGACAGTATGACTGCCAGTGTTGATTAAGATGTCATGAAATTGAGGTGATCATTGACCTGCAGGTGAAGTGTTCTGCTAATAGATCTCGAGATGTGGGAGGCATAATTGGGAATTTGCAGATGACGCAAAGATTGGCCAAATAGTGGACAGCTATAATCTCCAAAATGATATACATGCATTGGAGTGGGTGGTAAAACGGCAGGTGAATTTTAACACAGAAGTGAGGTTATGAATTTAGGGAGTCAAACAATTGCAGCAAGTACACAATAACTGGGAATATACCAAGAGGGGTAGATGAAGTGAGGGATCTTGGTGTATAAGTACACAGACCCCCAAAGGCAGCAGTTCAAGTAGACAAGGTTGTAAAGAAAGTATATGGAAAGCGCTCCTTCATTGGCAGAGGTATAGAATATCAAAAGTAAGGATATAAATGTATAAAACACTGGTGAGGCCACAACTGGAGTACTGTGTGCAGTTCTGGTCACCACATTACAGGAAGGACGTAATTGCTCTGGAGAGAGGGCAGAGGAGGTTTACAAGAATATTGGCAGGGCTGGAAAAGTGCAGTTATGAGGAGAGATTTTCTTGAAACAAAGAAGGCCGAGGGGTGACTTGATTGAAATGTACAAAATTATGAGGGGAAGAGATAGAGTGGACAGGATAAAATGGTGGAAAATTCTAGAATCACCAGGCATGATTAGAGGCAGAAGGTGTAGAGGGGACATGGAGGAACTTCTTTACGCAGAGGGCAGTGGGAGTCTGGAATTCGCTGCCCGAGTTGGTGGTGGAGACAGAGACCCTAAACTCTTGCACCTGGATCTGCACCTTAAGCTGCAAGATACAAGGCTATGGGCAGGATGCAGGAAGGTGTGATTAGAAAGGGCACCTGGATGTCCTTGGACTGGCATGGATAAGATGGGCTGAATGGCCTCCTTCTCTGATGAAACTTTTCCATGGTTTGCGTAATTGGAATATAGTGGCAGATTTAGGAAGTTAAGGTTTTCTTTTTTACTGAAGAAATGTTGTAACCTGAAAAACCTAACTGTACAAAAGTTATTCCTTTGTTGCTAATGTAGTTAATTCTGTGTCTAAATTGAAGTTTGTTTTAACATAAAAGATACCTATTGGTCAGTGTTATCACTCCTGTGGTGCAGTAACATTTCCTTAGCTTTACAAATAGGTGAGTTCTCATCTGGGATCCTAACAAGAAGAATACTGAAAGGAGAGGTTGAAACCCTGGAGGAGGATCCTTGGTGAAGGCATCAGAGAGAAAACGTTGTTTGGGAGTTTCCAAAGTGTGTTCTTCAAGAGCGGAGTTTGGAAACACTCTTATGGAAGTCAGAGTTGCACTAGGGCCAGTTAATTCACAGTGTGACAAATATCAGGGGGATCTGATGAGAAATGCACTTGTCGGACCACAGTTTACCTATTGGTTTACGTGGACAGTGTCAATTTCATAGTTTGCATTATCGTTATAATTCTGTATATATCTGTAAAGGTATAACTGGGGTGAAGGAATAGCATTTAATAATAATAGCATTTTGATAAAGTTAATTGGAAATCCTGTGACTGTTCATAACAGTCTCCAAGCAAAAAATAAATACATTTTAGGATCTATCAAGGCAGGTTCCATCCCAGGTCACGACTTGTCCAGTAGTAACATCACAAAGGACAATCAATTAAGTACTTTTGAAGGATAGTAACTGTGGCAATGCAAGAAACATGGCAGGCAATTCTCCACCAATAACGTGACAATTAGAAAATAATCTGTTAGCTGAGGAAATTATTGATTGTGAAATATTAGCCAGAGCGTCTCTGGGATCCCAAGTCCACTCAAGTGCATAGACAGGGCCCCGGTTTAATGTTTCAGCCAAATGATGTTCCCTCCCCCAGTATGGCACTGTAACGTCAACACTCATTTGTGCGCACAGGTCTTGGGAGTGGAGCTTGAACCCCAAAGGGAACGTGCTACCAACTAAACTGCGGCGGAGACAATAACCCAGTTGGAAAACTAAACAACAAGGTCCTGTGTCAAACATCCGCGCTGAGGCCAATCTGCATTCATACTTACTAAAGGCACATTTGCAAATCTGACTATTTTGTTTGGACGCACTAGACATATTTTAAGTGGCATTCCCTTTAAATACTTCTTGATCACTATTCATGGAAGGAGGAATGTTGTCTCTAAACTAAGACGGATTACTAAAAAAAGGAATTGAAGGGACGAAAATAACCTAAATGCCGATGTCTTTTCAAGTGTACTTGCTCTCGATCCAGCTCCTGTGTTTACCCATTCAGATCTTTAAAAAATAAAATCACACCATCGGGAAACTGGACTGGGAAGTAAAATTCTCAGGAGTTCAAAGTTCACACCCCCCTGATCAAATGGGTTTTGGCAGAGCTTCAACTCGCCACAGCACTTGCTCACAATTTTGGCATTTCATAATAAAAACATTTTGGTTTGGAAAAATCTTCACGTTCTACCCAGAGTTATTTCAACCATTTAGTGTACGTGCATTGTTTATGCAACATCTAAGAAAGTAAAAACACAGAACTAATAGCACAGAAAGAGGCCATTTGGCCCAACTGGTTTGTGTTGCTCAGCTCCAAATGAGTTTCCTCCTACCCTCGGTTACCCTGCCTTCAAATCCTCCCTCCCCTCCCCTAATCATATATTAACTGATTTTGCTTAAAAAGGTATCAAAGCTGCTCACCTCCAATACCTCCAATAAGGCAGGCCAGCAGCACGGTTCGATTCCCGTAACAGCCTCCCCGAACAGGCGCCGGAATGTGGCGACTAGGGGCTTTTCACAGTAACTTCATTGAAGCCTACTCGTGACAATAAGCGATTTTTTTTTTTTAAACTGGTTCTACATTCTAACCACTTTGGGCAAAGAGGTTTCACCTGAAACCTTTATTGGTGACCAACTGGATTTTGTAGTCCTTAGTTCCAGACTCTCAAGCACAAGAGCCACTTTCCTCTATCCATCCTATCAAATTTAAGACATTAAAAAGCACCATTGGGTTAGCCCTCTTCTCCCCCTCCCCCCCCCCCCCACCCAAAAGCAAAGAGTGCATTGAATCTTTCCTGATTGTAATAACCATTCCCCGTGTCGAAATTATCACAAGATTGCTTTTAAACACTTTAAAAGTGAAGGGGTTGCTTTTTTAAGACGGAGAATTCTTTCTCCGAAATACGCGAGTCTCTGGAACTCTTCCTCAGAAGGTAGTGGCAGCAGAGTCTGACTACCTCCAAGGCGGTGAAATTAACAAGGAGGTGGGCGGGCACGGTGGCGCAGGGGCTAGCACTGCTGCCTCAGTGTCAGGGACCTGGTTTTGATCCCGGCCCACTGTGCGCTCTCCCCTTGTCTGCATGGGTCTCACCCCCACAAACCAAAGATGTGCGGGATAGGTGGACTGGCCATGTTAAATTGCCCCTCATTGGAAAAATTTAAATTAAAAAAAGTTAACAAGGAGGTGAAAGGTTAGGTTAGATGGAGATTACAATCAGATTAACCATGATCGTATTGAATAGCGGAATAGGCTCGGCAGGGGGGCTAATCCATATGTGCCATGGACAAAGTGACCATATTGTGTGCATACTTTCCTGAACAGCCAGCATTGCAGTGTCTCAGTGCAGGCTACAATGGCTTTCCAAGTTGGAATGTAACTTCTTTAAAAGTTCTTGTCCTATTGCAGCAGATGTTCCCTGGTGGCTGTTGGAACTGAATTGATATTTATTTTTAGTTGCAGTGTTAAAATAAATAGTTAGCCAGGATCGCAATTGAAGAATAACTGAAACAAGGCGACTTATAAAATATGAAGCCTTCACCATGGACTGTACTTGAAATGGGGCTGGTGAATTGGGAATACTTTGCAGCCACTTCATTAACACTGCTGCATGTTCGGGTCAATTGTTGTTAAATCGGGGCCACACAGAGACAAGAGCAGGCCTTTTGGAAATTGCACAGTTCAGAAAACAGATCACTTTTCTTCGGATACATGCACTTAAATGCCTTGTCTGACTGAAATAATAACATCTGCCAGGAGACACGGACCCCGGACAGACTTGGGGAGAATGGGAGGGAGGAGGCGGCTGCAAGACTTTTGGAGCCCAGACAAAATAATGTATTGTATTTCTTTTTACTCACTTACATTAAGTTAGAGCATGAGAAAACCACGATTGTACTTGGCAATTTACCAAAAAGTGAATGTTTTTAACTGCATTACTTCCAAATGCAGTTGCTACAGCGCATTGAAATATTATTACAAACATCATCCTCGGCATTCAGTTTGTTCCCATCATTTGAACTGACAGAAAGGCTGATGGAGGACAGCCAAAGTTTCACAGCCAGAATCTGTTCTCTGTGCAGCTCAGTTCCATGTGCACCACAAGTGAACTGTTATGACAATGACCTAGTGATTAGAACTCATCCACAGTAACCTACGTCACAGGAGCAGTTTGCTTTTTGGGATTGTTGGAATTGTTGGTGCCATGTTATCCTCTGACCAGTCTCAGCCATTGGAGCCTGCTCCACTTTGGTTGAATAAACCCGGTTTGTTCTCACTGGAATTACAGAGGTCGAGGGGTAACCTGATTGAGGTCTACAAAATTATGGAGGGGCATAGACAGAGTGGATAATCAGAGGCTTGTTCCCAGGGTAGGGGTCAAATACTAGGGAGAATAGGTTTAAGGTGTGAGGGGCAAGGTTTAGAGTAGATGTACGAGGCAAGTGTTTTACACAGAGGGTAGTGGGTGCCTGGAACTCGCTGCCGGAGGAGGTGGTGGAAGCAGGGACGATAGTGACATTTAAGGAGCGTCTTGACAAATACATGAATAGGATGGGAATAGAGGGATATGGACCCCGGAAGTATAGAAGATTTTAGTTTAGACGGGCAGCATGGTCAGCACGGGCTTGGATGGCCAAAGGGCCTGTTCCTGTGCTGTACTTTTCTTTGTTCTTTATTCTCATCACATTGCACACCTCTATCATGTCTCAATCCCAGTTGTCCACTGCCCAGGATTGCTCACACGTCTCAACTTTCAAATCCCCTTCCCCTTTAGCCCACCCATCCCTTATACCGTCAACAAATAAACCCTGGTGCTCTGCTGCACCCTGGGAATCAGGATCAGAGCAAGAAATTAGTGAGTATTCTTGGTAGCGTTGTCTTCCCCAGACAGGAGGCGGGGGTGCAGTAGTATAGTGTAGTCACCGGATTGGAGATCCAGATTCTGGCGACTGGAGTTCAAACCCCAATATGGCAGATGGTGAAATCTTAAAACAAAGAACAATACTACAGGAAAAAGCCCTTTGGCCCTCCAAGCCTGCGCCGATCATGTGTCCTATCTAGACCAACCTCCTGTATCCTACCTTCTGCCCCAGACATCTGCCAATATATCAATCACCACAAGAACCCACCTTTGAGGATTTTCAATGTGTCCCAGTTTTAACGTTGAAAATCTAGCCATCCTGCCAGCGATCAAATTAAGGCACTTAGTGGCCAATTAAGGACCTCCTTAATTGCACGGCAGCACGGTAGCATGGTGGTTAGCATAAATGCTTCACAGCTCCAGGGTCCCAGGTTCGATTCCCGGCTGGGTCACTGTCTGTGCGGAGTCTGCACGTCCTCCCCGTGTGTGCGTGGGTTTCCTCCGGGTGCTCCGGTTTCCTCCCACAGTCCAAAGATGTGTGGGTTAGATGGATTGGCCATGCTAAATTGCCCGTAGTGTCCTAAAAAGTAAGGTTAAGGGGGGGTTGTTGGGTTACGGGTATAGGGTGGATACGTGGGTTTGAGTAGGGCGATCATGGCTCGGCACAACATCGAGGGCCGAAGGGCCTGTTCTGTTCTATGTTCTATGTTCAATCACCTTTGGGGGTTCTAACTGAGACGGGGCAGAGGGAGTCGATGCCAAGTTCCCCACCTGCCAGGTGAAGTATTTAAAAATGATAAAAAGATTCAATACCAAACATACAGCCAGCCCCTTGGCGGATCACAGTTATCCAACAACTACAGTGATGACGACGCTCATTTTTGCGAAACTCCTGTGGTGCCCATTTAGAAACGAATTTCTTGCCCCATCTGTCTGGGCTCATTTCATTCGCAAGTCAATATCAAGCCCCAAGTTCAGTGTTATACTGCAACCTCCTAGCACAAGGGCAGAACAAAACAACTTTTGTGCATGTGGATAAGGTGGTCAAGAAGTCAAATGGCATGCTGGCCTTCATCGGTCGGGACACTGGATATAAAGATTGACCAGTCATGTTGCAGCTGTACAGGACCCTAGTTAGGCCTCATTTGGAATAGTGTGTACAATTCTGGCCACCACACTACCAGAAGGATGTGGATGTTTTGGAGAGGGTACAGAAAGGGTTTACTAGGATGTTGCCTGGTTTGGAGGGCATTAGCTATGAGGAGAGATTAGCTAAACGCGGTCTGACCTCACTGGAATGACAGAAGTTGAGAGGCGACCTGATAGATGTCTACAAGATTATGAGTGGTATGGACAGAATGGATAGTCAGATGCTCTTTCCTGAAGTAGGAGTCAAGTACTAGGGGATATAGGTTTAAAGTGCGTGGGGAAAAGTTCAGAACTGATGTGGGAGGCAAGTTCTTTTAGAATGGAAGGATACGGACTCCATAAGTGCAGACGGTTTTAGTTTAGGCAGGTACCATGGTCGGCGCAGGCTTGGAGGGCCGATGGGCCTGTTCCTGTGCTGTATTGTTTTTAGTTCTTTGTTCTCATTGCTGCAGCGGTTATGAGAATGTAGCATCCCCAAATTGGTGCAGTGGGAAAACTGTAACCAAGGTGCCATCATTAATAAAATAATAGTTAAAGCACCTTATGCTAGATGTTATTACGTTTCTCCAAACTCTGAAGTTGAAGAAAATATTAATGCCTCGGCTGTACAATACATCACATACCAGGATTTTGCTGTTACATAGAACATAGAACAGTACAGCACAGAACAGGCCCTTCGGCCCTCAATGTTGTGCCGAGCCATGATCACCCTACTCAAACCCACGTATCCACCCTATACCCGTAACCCAACAACCCCCCCCTTAACCTTACTTTTATTAGGACACTACGGGCAATTTAGCATGGCCAATCCACCTAACCCGCACATCTTTGGACTGTGGGAGGAAACCGGAGCACCCAGAGGAAACCCACGCACACAGGGGGAGGATGTGCAGACTCCACACAGACAGTGACCCAGCCGGGAATCGAACCTGGGACCCTGGAGCTGTGAAGCATTTATGCTAACCACCATGCTACCCTGCTTACCATAAAACAACTCTTACAAAAAAGAACTTATGGCTCAAATTCAAAAACAGAGATAAGAGTGTATTAGAAAACACTTCACAGATTAGTTTCAAAGCAAACTTGAATTAAAAAGTCCTTGGTTCAATCCTTCATGCCTCAAAAGAACCTCTGGGTACCATGGAAAAAACCTTGCTGTACTCAAATTGGCTCTTGTATTCTCTTCATTACAAAAGCAGCCAGCCTTCAAAAATACTTCATTAACCTACAGCAACGTGGGCCATCAGGAGGTCATGCAAGGTGCTAAATAAATGCAAGTTCTTTCTTTCTATTTTACAAAAAAAAACACACTAGAATGCAGTTGGTTGCATTAAGTTGCTACAACCTTTGTAGAAACTGGGCCATCAAAGTACAGGGCATGTAGGAACCTCTTAATTCCTTGTCTGATCCTGGTTTCCTTTAAATGCCTGCCCTGCTGGCTGTTTTTAAAACTACAGGCTTCTGGTTTTGAACCGACACCCCCACCTCCCCACCGCTGCAAGCTGCTATTTGGACTGGCCCAGACACACCCCTTGATGCAGTGTGCTCTGTGGCACAGTTCGTGATGTTATTTTTATGGGCTTGTTTAGCAGCTCCAAAAGTCTTGGACATTTTCTGTTTTTGATTGGGATTGGAGGAGCCTTCAGAAGATTCTGGAAGATTGCAGTCTCCATTTTTATTTCAGTTCTGCAAAAACCTAGGAATCAGCAGGAGTGGATTTAAACACAGTCAGCTCAGGCTGGTGATTTTAAAACACTCTCCAGCCTGTGAAAACCTAACCCCTGTATGGAAGGCTGGGCAAGGCACAGTGCTGATTGCCCCCTGACCCCCTGTCTCCCCGACCCCCCCCTGTTCCCCACCCCCACCCCCCAGATCCCTAGTGGTCTGTAAAAAAGGGTCCTGTACTTTCTCTTCACTACAGTTGAAAGTGCAGTCAAGCATTCCAGGGGCAGCGTGGGCGGAAAACCCTCTTTTAAAACTCTCAGGTAGATCATTCTAACACTTTCCCAGTGAGGACAGTGAGTTAATCTGGTGGAGGCCTGTACAAATGAAGGCGACTCTCCAGACTAATTCCTGCAGCCCGTGAGGTCTAATTGAAGGCTGATTCTAAAAAGATCCAAACCAACCAAGACTACCATCCCCGCAAAAATTCACCTCTGCCCATTTCATCCCTGCTATTTTTTAAACCTTTCCTTCCCGTCTGCCGTGTGTCTGTCTGGTGTGTGTCTGGGTGGAGGGTGGAGTAGTTAAATTAGCCGACCATTGTTCTATTATTTCCATTATAGGTGTATCTCTTCCCTTATTATAGGTTTTAAAAATAAATTTAAGAGTACCCAATTCTTCCCCCCCCCCCCCTCCTAATTAAAGGGCAGGTGCAGCCAATCCACCTATCCTGCACATCTTCGGGTTGTGGGGGTAAGGCCCATGTAGACACGGGGAGAATGTGAAAATTCCACATGGAGTGACCAAAGGCCAGGATTGAACCCGCATCCTCGACATAGTAAGGCAGCAGTGCTAACCACGGCTGCCCTTCTCTTACAAATAAGCAGTTTAAATGTTTTACTTACAAATCTGATGCCGTAAGTCATTGAAGCAGTCACCAGGTCAAAGATCTCAGGGAAATATACAAATTATTGATGAACTCACTTATGTTGGGGCACCGGGACCTATGGGACTGGAATTGACTGCGTACTGGTCCAGGGTGTTGTGACAGGCACCCAAAGTTATCATTCTGCTCTTCCTTCCCAAGAGTTAAACTGCATTTGCTCCTTTGAGTCAATGCACTCAGCAACATCGTTCCAATTTGAACTTTTAACTGGAGAAAAACATTGGAAATCTAAAATTCTCAGACGCAGATGATGCCAATGTTATACGGTCAGCACAGAATTAGAGGCACAGAAAAGGTATTAGAGACAAGAAGATGTTCCTCATTTTTCCTAAGGTTGTGTCAATGAGCCCCACCAAATAATTGAACCATTCATTTCTCTGACCAGGAACAAGGTTAGAAGTTTTCTCTGGTCAGAGATGATCAAACGAGTGTTCGACTGTATAATTGTTCCTGGGTTGCTGCACAAGTCAAGGCAGGTGAAGGAGTGAGATTTAGGAGTGATAAATAAAATCTTCTGGAATTTTCCTCAATTACCTTTAGGGATTGGAGATTGTTTATGTAGCATTTTCCCTCAGGAGATTGCACAGGTGATGTACTGTCCATGTTAGGTGGGTATAAAATCTCATGGAAAGACCTTTCTGCACTGAGAAAGTGGTTAATCAGAATACATAATACTAAGAGTTACCTTCTTTTGGGTGGACTAGCATTGTGCACACAATCGCTCACCCTAACCTCAGGTAGGTTGAAGAAAACGGTAATTTAAATACAGTATACAAGTATAAAGCACTATGAGCCCGGAGCAAATTTGAGAAGTATCCACTGAAGGTGGATCTGTAGTTGGATGCTAATGTCTCAAGCTGAAGAGCACCTCGTGTGGCCAATTGCCTGTACCCTTCCTAAATGCTCTCCTATATTCTTAATTGGATATTTTGAAACGTCTGACCCTCCAGCTGAAGGACTTGGGAGGAAGAAACTGCATTGCAGGCGATAGAGAAAACATTTATGTCGAAGACATTGAACATTGAATACAGAAACAAGCCAAACCATTCATCACAAACAATCCATTTCACTCCACTCCAACCTTTCCCATTCTTCCTTATCCAATTATATCAGCTTAACCATCTTCTATTCTATTCTCCCTCACATACTTATCTAGCTCCACATTAAATTGATCCAAGCTATTAGCCTCAAACAGTCCTTGTGGATTTGGGTCACAAAACACAATCACTGTTTGGGTAAAGACATTTCCCCACAATACCTCACATATTGGTGACTATCGGACGCTGAAGGCTTCCTGTGTTTTTTTTCCTCTCAAGAGGAAAGACTGCTCTTCTCAAACCTTTCATAATTTTAAAGAACTTATTGGGTAAGCCCTCAATCCTTCTTTTCCAGAGATAAAGGATGGAGCCTACCCATCCCAGGGCACAACCTCAACAGTTCAAACACCACCCTGGTGAATCTTTTTACACCCTTGCTTTGGCGGCTTTTCTGTGAAACAAAAATGCCCAGAACTGTACAGAACTCCAAGGTTTTGTACAAGTTCAGTATAACTTGCCTGCTTTTCAATTAAACCTCTGTAGAACTAAACCCGAGTGATGATTTGCTTATGTTAATCCATCTTCCCACTTTTATTGACTCATTTGTACACCGGTCCCTTTGCTACTCTGCCCCATTTAGATTCTAATTTCTTAGGTAATTTGTGACCTTCATATTTTTCTTATTAAAATGCAGTATCTCACCCAGGTTGAAATTGACATCCATTATTGCCTGCTGTGCACGTGTGTTGATGTTTCTGGAAATTCTCGTTCGTCTGTGTTGATTCTACAACCCCAGGCCCCCAAATTTAGAAAGTGTTGTTTCCAAACAGGTAATATAAATTGTGAACAACAGTTATTCCACCTTCAGTCACCGAGTCGCTGCCCTTCACTCCGAACTCTGAGAATTTGCGATCTATTCTGCAACCTGACCCCCGATTTCACAAGCTGACCCTATTCACCATTTACGCTCTTTGCGCAAAATGGAAAATGTGCGGAACGCCACATCACATTTGATGCTTCCGACCAACAAATAGCACAGATCATAGTGTGTTCAACTGTCAGGAGGTCTGACTTAAACTCAACTATACTCGTGCTACATTAGAACGGAGCTTACCACATGATGGAACAATGTTGGCACTAGAATGTATCCATAGTGTTCTCGACGTTCAGCCAGGACTTGCGTCAGATTGAATCTTGCGGTGTCATATATCATTATCATAAGGCAATTTCTTACAGAAATCCTGACATTCTAATGTAACTTGGTAAAGTCACACCTACAGAGCTCCATCAATTAATGAGAATGGTTACAACTCCGTATACAACCTTATACTTTGCTTTAGAAATTCTAAAAAGCATTTCAGCACAAAACAAGATCGACTTACCACCCTGAACATCTAGATAGCCCAGTGTTAGCATTCAAAACCCAAGATGCTCTACAATTCACACAATTATAAATAGGTTTAAAGGCCTATTTGCTGTAAAATATTGAATAGTGGCACTACTCAGACTGGATAATGGTAAAATTCCTCGGAGAGAAGGAATCGCTTTAGCAGTTGGCTGGACGGCTGGTTCGTGATGCGGTTCAATTCCCGTACTGGCTTCAGTTAGCCACGAAGGCCCTGCCTTCTCAACCTTGCCCCTCGCTTGAGGTGTGGTGACCCTCAGGTTAAATCACTACCACCCCTTGAAGAGGAGCTTATGATCTTCTGAGACTATGGCGGCTTTTATTTCGTTTCACCTCCTAAAATGTTAATGAACCCCGTTCTGAGCAATGCAGTGACTGAAACTACTCAGCCAATTAAAGGTTTCAATTTCAATTAGAATTGTTTTCTCAAACATTTAAAGTTCTAAATTCTAATACCAGCATCATGATATTTCAAAATCCAACTTACCTTCCTATCATTTTGCTCCGTGGGATCACCGGAATAATGACCCTATAGGAAAGCAAAATTGATGGCTTGAGAAATGGCCTTCATTTTCCACCTCCACACATGTAAGAGTAGTAACATTTAAAAATAATGTTTTTTCAATAGCTTATTTGTTCCAAATTTACTAAACAAAGAACATGTCCACTTGTATGGAAGGCACACAATGAACTTAGCAGAAATATTCCACAATTAATTTCTCATCAACAGTCACAAGGCAAGGAGGGGAATTAGAAAACTTACTACAGGGATTTCAAAAATACACATGCAGAAAAGTAAGTGAATCTATCCTTCAGATGTGCTTTGGAACAAAAGTCAGCCTGGAAAAAAGTGTTTACTAAGCCACAAGACTCAACTCCCTTGAGGAGGTCCCCACTCAGCATCCACCCACGATGAACAGACGCAACAATGTCAAAATACAAGTATAACATTGGAAATGGGTGGATCAAACTATACAGCAGGCAGGCAAAAAGAATGGGTCCCAACAACCCACTGTTCACTAGCGTGTCACTTTATAGGATTTTGTTTATTGCCATGTGTACCGAGGTACAGTGAAAAGTATTTTTCTGCAAGCAGCTCAACAGATCACCAAGTACTTGAAAAGAAAAGGAAATAAAAGAAAATACATAATAGGGCAACACAAGGTACACAATGTAACTACATAACACCGGCATCGGATGAAGCATACAGGGTGTAGTGTTAATGAGGTCAGTCCTCATTAGAGGGTCATTTAGGAGTCTGGTAACATTGGGGAAGAAGCTGTTTTTGAGTCTGTTCGTGCGTGTTCTCAGACTTCTGTATCTCCTGCCCGATGGAAGAAGTTGCAAGAGTGAGTAAGCTGGGTGGGAGGGGTCTTTTATTACGCTGCCCACTTTCCCCAGGCAGCGAATTACAGGGTGGTGAGTGCATGGAACCTGCTGCCAGGGGAGGTTGTGGAAACAGATACATTAACGGCATTCAAAAGGCATCTTGACAAACTCATGGATAGGATGGGTATAGAGGGGTACGGCACAAGGAAGTGCTGAGGGTTTTGATCAAGAGTGGCATCATGACCGGTACAGGCTTGGAGGGCTGAAGGGCCTGTTCCTGTGCTGTATTGTTCTTCATTCTGAAACTGATAGTTGCATTGTGTTTGTGCTACCCAGTAAGAAAAGGCACTAATTATCCTGCTCTGTTTGACATGCGTTTGATTCAAATATGACCTTCAGCTAGGATTTCATCCAGCTTTGATCTCCCATTGCTAGCCACTTCCAACATTTTGTACAGGTCAGCTTGAGGACTAGTAACACGAGCCTCACTTCATTCAACACCTTCTTAATAAGTTTGTGTCACAAAGAATGTAACACATTTTGTTGTCCATTGTATCCAGTATTACTTACATCATGTAAAGGGTAGGCTGCAGTGTAAACTCCACTGGCAATAAGACTGGTGATCCCTGTAATAAAACATAGAATTGAAGTACAAGGTTTAGTTCTTGCCATGTAATAAAAGCTTCCGAATCATAATTGAACTATTCCAGTGTCTGACAAAGGAGAAGGAACCCAGGTGTGAAAGAGCCACCAGGAAGATATCTATCCTGTTAACGTGGATCACACATTGATGAGTTCCAGAGCATGGCTGGGAGGTCTTGCTAAACACTGCCAGAATCCAGGAGGGAGTGTGCAGGTTCATTCCAGGAATACACCAACTATATTTCAATTGGTATTCACAGGTAGCGTTACATAGCTTTATGGTAGATGGCTCTTGAACAGATGCAGTACATTTGTCCCATTTGCTCTTTGTGTCCATCTATACAGAGATGAATTACAGTATCACATCTTTTTTTAAAAAGAGAAAAATTACAAGGAAGGAACTTTCTTTACCCATGCTATATTTTGCTCTGGTGCAAGTTGCTCTTTTCAAAATTTCATAAACCTAGGAGAGAAAAGAACAAGTATATTATTTTATGATGTTACACTATTGCTATTTCTGTTATGGGTCAAGTGTTACAGATTACTAAAACTCTCCATTATATCTGGGCATAACAGAATCAGGTCAGTCGACAGTTTCGAAATCCAAAATTTAATGGATTTACTCAGGACAATTCCAGTTTGTATTTAGTCCTTGGGTTTCTACACAATAATGCAGTTATCTTGATTAAACATTTCACTTTCCAATACTAACTGGAGGGACTCGAATCCCTGTCCTTGGTCCCTTCTTAGTTTTGTCACATGATTGTTTGCTTGGACCTCTGTCTTGGGTGTTGGAGAACTATCATTCAAAATTTTCTTTCAAATAATGATAGCAATGGTCAAACATTTTCTAGGGTTATTCACATTAATTGCACAACACTATTTATACTAGCCACATCACACAATGCTAATGGTGCATGATTTGGATATTGGGCTGGATCTTGCAGTTAGCACGAAGCGAACAGCGCTTATCGCAGACTGCTGAGAAAGCTTCCTGCAGAGATCCAACAACGTCTAGGCATGGATTTCCTGGCAGCAGTATGAATCTGGCATGTAGTCAAAGAGATCTCTGGGCATCCAGCAACCATGATGCCAGCGAGAAGGGCACACAGCCAATCACATTGCAGTAGTCACACAGACAGCAAACCAGAAATTAAAAACACCAAATCCATTCACTTTCAATTTATATTTGATAATAATATAAATTAAGATTGGATTAAGCCGCTAAAAAACAAAACTGTACTAAACAAAAAAAAAGCAGTGGATAAATATGACATTCCACAAACTTAAAATTGTCAGTGTCAGAATGTTGAGCAGTAATTACGAGCTTAAAACCCAGCTGCACATTGCTCAACAAGATGCAACTTTTTATGGCTTTTTGCAACAAGACTGACCTCAAAGATGGAAGTTTAGTCAATGCACCGATTGCTTAGGGATTGAATCGAGCATGGGGAGAGGAAATCACCAGCGGACACTGCCTCAAGGAATTCCGAATCATTTCTGGATTTCCCCATTATTCTGCTCATGTGCACACTCCATTCAGTTCCAGTAGAGTAATGGTGGGCAATGCTAATCATTTTGTCATCATTACTGCCACAAAATCCACGACAATCTCTCGTCAATAATGAAGGTTCAGATTAAGAAACGAGGGAATTACTATTCAGAAATGTTCATAACTCTTTGGAAAAGGTGATGTCACCAGCTTTGTTCTCCAGATCTAATATCTCTTCAATTAAGTGCTAAAATGAGAAGCAATAATCCTTGTGCCATAATTTCTGCGAATGTTTAACATTATTCTTCCCATATTGTACCGTGACTAAAGAAATGCTTTGCAGGGATTTGCAGTTGTGATCAAGTTAACAGACAAAGCAGAAATACATGCAGAACTACAAAATATTAGGTGACTTTTGCACCAGATTTGTAAACTTCGCTCTGATAGTTGAGCTGTTGAGTTAGAGGGTGCATATTGTGAAAATTTGAGAACATGTAGACTTGGCAAGAGATCAAAAATCAGAGACGGTCATAAATTGCAGATTTGTATTGTTTGAAAGTAAAATACCATGTCTTCCTCATTTTCTTGTGCTATTTGTTGGATAGACTTCAAAACATACAAAAGCAGAAGAATCTTTTGTGTATATTTTCCCACATTCTCCAGCAATTTCAATATTTGTGATTTTCAATATCAGCAATTCTATTGTTCCACTTTCCAGTAATTAAATGGACCATTGCCTTTAAAGTAAAAACAAATGCACAAGTCCAAAAACATACTTAAAAACTGTCAACTGAGCTTAGATAACAAATTATTTATGTAAAACAGAATTTAGTAAAACATAAGCATCAACTTGGTCTAGATGCTTGGTCTACTGAAACTTGTCACAGAAAATGGTGCAGGATGTGGAGATGGAATAGACCAAATACTGGAAGAGGACAGGATGGGACTTTCACCAAATTGCTAAATATATCCTGAGAAGGAACTAATCACAGAAAGATTCTGTTGGAATTCGACAGCAAGAGGGGAGGAGGGCAACGGGAAATAAGTTTGATCGACAGAAAGGAGAGATTTCTAGTAAGCTTAGACAGTCACAGAATATAGAATTCTTTGATCGGGCAAAGATTTTCAAGAGGCTATTCCGTCACTCGATTACAGAACATGTACTCAAGAAAATGGCCAATCTATTCCAAAGGACTGCGACAAAATTGCTGGGAACACTTGCCACTAGATATGGGAACACAGCCCACTGAGACTACAACCACCCTCCAACCCCGCAACTCTATCTATGAACTAGACAGGAATATACTGATCTCTCTTTGCAAAATGTGATGGAGGTAGGGGTAGCCAAGTATTGGAGGGGGGGAGGGGGGGGGGGGGAGAAGAAAAGATGGAGAAAACAGTAACAGCAATGGAGGGCAAACGCAAAACCTGTTGTTGCCTTGTGGTGTAACCTTCCTATAGATGACCAACTAGAGAGAAAGTAAATTCTGAGAGAGTACACTAGGCTCCTCAAGATGCATTAAAGAAAATGATCCAGGTTGACTCACATTCTGGAGCTGATATTTAGCTGGCAATGTAGAAGTGGCAGCTTTTAATTAAGCCATTATCTGCATGATAATATTCATTCAACATACCAAGTTTTACAGTCATCCGAGTCTATAGATTCTATAGACTCTGGAGCAGTTACTGCAGATTGGAGGGTAGCCAATATAACCCCACTTTTTAAAATGGGGGTTAGAGAGAAAAAAGGCAATTCTAAGACTAGTCAGCCAGATGTTGGGGGTGGGGAAAATTTCAGTGTCCATTATCAAAGATTTTACTGCAGGGGAAACCATGCTTGACAAAGCTATTTGAATTATTCGAAGATGGAACCAGTAGAGTTGATGAGGGGTAGCCAGTGGATGTGATTTATTTAGACTGTCAGCTTTCGACAAAATCTCACGTAAGAGATTAGCATGCAAACCAAGTGCATGGGATTGAGGGTAGTGTATTGAGATGGATAGAAGGATAGAAAACTGGTCATCAGCCAGAAAATAAAGGATAGGAATAAATGTTTCTTTTTACACTTGACAGACAGTGACAAGTGGGGAATTGATGTTAGGACCCCATCTATATGCAATATATATCAATGATTTAGATGAGGGAATGAAATGCAATATCTCCAAGTTTGCAGACGACAAAGCTGGGTAGGAGGGTGAGCGGTGAGGAGAATGCAGGGATGCTTCAGTGTGATTTGAACAAGCTGAGTGAGTGGGCAAATGTAGTACAACATGATAAATGAGAGGTTATCCACTTTGTTAGCAAAAATAGGAAGGAAGATTATTTGAATGGTTATAAATTGAGGGAGAATGTGCAACAGGACCTGGGTGGCCTCTTGCACTAGTCACTGAAGGTAAGCAGGCAAGTGTAGCAGGTGGTAGGGAAGATAAATGGTGTGTTGGCCTTCATAGTGAGAGGATTAATGTACAGGAGCAGAGATGTCTTGCTGCAATTATACAAGGCGGCCATACTTGGAATATTGTGTGCAATTTTGGTCTCCTTATCTGAGGAAGGATGATCTTTCTTTTGAGGGAGTGCAGAGAAGGTTTTCTAGACTGATTCCTGGGATGGTAGGACTGACTTCGGAGGGGAAATGCTGGTTAGGATTATGTTCGCTGGAGTTGATAGGAATGGGGGAGGCAGATTTCATAGAGATCCTATAAAATTCTGACAGGGCCAGTCAGGGTAGAATCAGGAAGGAAGTTCCTGATAGTGGAATGTTCAGAACAAGTGGTCACAGTCTCAGACTATAGGATAAACCTTTTAGGACTGAGACGAGGAGAAATTGTTTCACCCAGAGAGTGGCAAGACGGTGGAATGAGTTACCACAGGAAGGTTGAGGTCAAAACATTGTATGTTTTCAAGAAGCAGTTAGATATAACACTTAGGGTAAAGGGGATCAAAGGGTATGGGGGAGGGGGGGGGAAAAGAGCGTGAACATTTCATGGAGTTGGATGATCAGCCATGATCACAATGATTGGTGAAGCGGGCTCAAAAGGATCAAATGACCTCCTCCCGCTATTTCCTATGTTTCTGCGAGTCTGTACAACACAAAAGAAAACAAAACGCAACAAAACAACTAGCATGGTTAATCTTTAGTATTCCAATTATAATCCGTCTCAAACTACATCAATTTGTAGACTGTGAATATAGAACACAGGGGGGGCAGCACGGTGGCCTAGTGGTTAGCACAGCTGCCTCACGGCGCTGAGGTCCCAGGTTCGATCCCGGCTCTGGGTCACTGTCCGTGTGGAGTTTGCACATTCTCCCCGTGTCTGCGTGGGTTTCACCCCCACAACCCAAAAATGTGCAGAGTAGGTGGATTGGCCATGGTAAATTGACCCTTAATTAGAAAAAATAATTGGGTAATCTAAATTTATAAAAAAAAATATAGAACACAGGGTGGTGATTTAATCGAGGGTTCCAAGATTATTAAAGAATTTGATAAGGCAGATTGCAAGAAACGGATTCTGGTGTTGGGGAAGACCAGAACATGGGATAGAACCGCAAAATATAGGCTCGGCTACTCAGGAGCATATCTCTACGCCAACCCTGGAGTTTCAGATCACAAAAAAGCTCCAGGGTGGCATGGTAGCACAGTGGTTGGCACCGTTGCTTCACAGTGCCAGGGACCCGGGTTCGATTCCCGGCTTGGGTCACTGTCTGTGCGGAGTCTGCACGTTCTTCCCGTGTCTGCGTGGGTTTCCTCCGGGGGCTCCGGTTTCCTCCCACAAGTCCCGAAAGACATGCTGTGAGGTGAATTGGACATTCTGAATTCTCCCTCTGTGTACCCGAACAGGCGCCGGAGTGTGGCAACTAGGGGCTTTTCACAGTAACTTCATTGCAGTGTTAATGTAAACCTACTTGTGACAATAATAAAGATTATTATTACAGAGGTTGAGTCAATTGAAAATTTTAATCTGCAGAAGCTAGAATTTTGTTGGGAGAGGACATTAAGGGACGTGGAAGTTAGTTAGTTAAGTGGAGTCAACAAACAGTTTAGCCATGACCTAACTGAATGGCAGAACAGGCTCAAGGGGCTGAATGGCCTAGCTGTGTCTCTACGTTCCTACATGGAGAAAAGGGGCACAGCAGCAAGGAGTTCACAAAAGGCTTGAATTTCTCAAACTCTCGAGATGTGACTTGCAATTTCACAAAAGACTTGAAGCAAAGGCACATGGGATCCAAGAGGATGTGACAAATGTATAAAGGATATTCAACGATAAAGAGGATAACCATAAACAGGACTATTTTAAACTTCTTTGGGATTAGTGAGGGCGGCCCATCGGGATCCAACCTGCAACCTTTCAGACGGGATAATATTACTAATGCTCCTGAAGACGATGTCGTAAACATATTTAATTTTCCCTCGAAGATCCAAAAATCCGTGGGAAAGCAAAGAAGCATTTTGAGAAAAGTGAAACAAGTCAAAGGAAGTGAACCAGCCCAGACTGATGAGTAACAAATGATGTTCAGCTCTGACTAATGTAAGGCAATACATGCAGATAGTAGATACTGAAAACTCTCTTCAGTCAAAGGCTTAAAGCTCTAGTAAGAACAAAGAAAGTGGCAGCAAATCAAATGAGATAGTGTACCACATAGCGTGGGCTGGACATTCATTGGACATTTGATATCGATGATACCACACACACACACAGTTCTAAAGCACAATCAATCCATATGTGAAGTTACAAAACTCTCAGCAGAAACACCAGAAGAAAACAGGTAAATGTTGTTTACAACTTTCCTCAGGTGAATGTTGTAAAATGATTCAATCAAATTTCCCCAACCAGAAACAGCCACTGACCTGCCCAATAAAAAAAAAACACATCACTCATCTGATGAGAATAAAAATTCCTGTAAATAACATGAAAAAGCTGGGAAATTAATTACAAAAATAACTTCTCCCATTTTTCTTTCAGAAAAAAAAATCTAAAATGACAATCCCATATGGTAGCAATCATCATCAAATAGCCACAGGGCGCCTACTGCCCGTCTTCCTTCTTCCAAAGTTTTAAAATGGGGGCAGGGGCAAATTGCTGACCTGTGAAAGCTTCGGCTTTCTATTAATGTCTAACAGATGCTACTAGAAATCGTCTGCTGTCTAAAAGGAGGAAATAAAGAAGGGTAGGGACAGAAGGGTAGGGACAGAAGGGTAGGGACAGAAGGGTAGGGACAGAAGGGTAGGGACAGAAGGGTAGGGACAGAAGGGTAGGGACAGAAGGGTAGGGACAGAAGGGTAGGGACAGAAGGGTAGGGACAGAAGGGTAGGGACAGAAGGGTAGGGACAGAAGGGTAGGGACAGAAGGGTAGGGACAGAAGGGTAGGGACAGAAGGGTAGGGACAGAAGGGTAGGGACAGAAGGGTAGGGACAGAAGGGTAGGGACAGAAGGGTAGGGACAGAAGAAGACCATGAACCTGCCTTGCCAAAAGCAGGTAAGCAAAACGAGTGTATTCAGGTCAGGAAATAATTGTATCGTCAGCACCACATACTCCCATCACATCACATGATCAACCATCTCTAGGTAACACAGAATCACAGAAGAGGCCCTTCGGCCCATTAAGTCTGCACCGACGTATGAAATACCTGACCTGCCTACTCAATCCCATTTGCCAGCACTTGGCCCATAGCCTTGAATGTTTAGACGTGCCAAGTGCTCACCCAGGTACTTTTTAAAGAATGTGAGGCAACCCAACTCTCCCACCCTCCCAAGCAGTGCGTTCCAGACCGTCACCACCCTCTGGGTAAAAAGGTTTTTCCTCAAATCCCCACTAAACCTCCCACCCCTCACTTTGACTCCCAAGAATCATTCTAGAATGAAGGCACCAAAATTTAATCCACCGATCTTCAGAGACTCATTAGGCCAGCTAATTTTGTAGGCATAAATCAAGTCGTTGTCTGACCCTTCACAATCTCAAGGTACCTCATATCCCAGAGGAGTGCCTTTGTCAGAAAGTGAATGAGGGAAATAAACAACCATAGTTAATCATGACAGTGGACTGGTTTGCCTTAATTTAGCAATCGACACAGACTCGAGCAAGGCCTATGTGGATGGAAAATTATGCCTCTTGGCATTTGCCAGATACTTAATGAACAACAATTACTCCCTTTTAATTAATGTTCTCGTTTAGGCAATGAGGCACAACAGTAATTTGAAATACAAGGATTGCTTTTGCAGTATGTATTTTTTTGAGCACTGGTTGAAGCAACAGAGAATCAAAAGAAAGCAAAAAAAAAAAGCATTTGGATGGTTGGAGTGGTGGAGCATAGTACAGGAAGTTTTAAATTTTACAAATGTTGCAGAACATGGAACAGGAATTTGTAACGAAAGGGTAAATGCTGGAAAATCTCAGCAAGTCTGGCAGCATCTGTAGGGAGAGAAAAGAGCTAAGGTTTCGAGTCTGATGACTCTTTATCAAACAGGAATTTGTGTTTGTTGTGGCTCAGTTGGGAGCATTCTTGCCCAAGTCAGAAAGTTGTGGGTTAGTTACACTCCAAACAAACCCACATGGACACTTTGGAGCAACATGGAGGGAGTGCAACACTGTTGGGAGGTGCATCTTTTTTAGAGGAGATGATGAACCGAGTCCTCATCTACTCTCTCGATGTAAAAAAAAGAACAGGAGTCCTGGCTACTATTTATCCCATATCACAGAGAAGCAGGTTATTATTTGGTCGTTATCACATTATTTAGGACTGTTTGCTTTGGCTTAACTGCTGCATTTCCTACACTACAAAATCTACTGTGCCGGTTTGACAAATATCGATTCAAGTCACACTGACCTTCCATCCTCTTTCACTGCCATGACAGCTATATTTCTGTAAATACACAAATAGCCATGTCCTCTGAAGCCCAATAATCATGTTAGCCAGATAGGCTATTGCACAAGGGGTATCATAGAATCTTAGAATTTACATTGCCATTTGGCCCATCGAGTCTGCACGGGCTACATATTGTAATGAACTCCAATTTGCTTTATTGGTTGGCCAATTGGAGTATGAGCTCCCTCAATGATAGCTCATTGAGGGGGCCCATATAAATTGCCTGTGTAGGCTTTGTGAGCCAGTCTTAAGTTGACTGGACTGCTAGCAGCACTGTTTGTAGCTGCTCCTGTAATATCGTCATTGTAAATAAATATTGGTGTGGTGACGGAACTCCTGCCTCCCGTGGATTACTACACATATCACAGATAACTGCCCTTGATTTCCTAATCCCAGGAATATTCCATTACATTCCTGACTTGTGCCTTGTAGATGGTGGACAGGCTTTGGGGCGGGTCGGGGGGGGGGGGGGGGGGGGGGGGGGGGGGGGGGGGGAGTTACTTGCAGTAGGATTCTTAATCTTTGACCTGCCCTGGTAACCACGGTATTATATGGCTAGTCCAGTTCAGTTTCTGATCAACGGTAACCCCCAGGATTCAGCGATGGTAATGCCATTGAATGTCAAGGGGCAATAGTTAGATCCTCTCATAGGAGATGGTCACTGCCTGGCACTGGTGAGGTGCGAATGTAACTTGCCACTTGTCAGCCCAAGGCTGGATATTGTCCAGGTCTTGCTGCATTTGGACATGGACTGCTTCCTTATCGGAGTCGTCGCAAATGGTGAACATTGTGCAGACACCCGCAAAAATCCCAATTTCTGACCTTATGATGGAAGGGTGCAGGGGAAGAGGACCAATTAGTGCAAGAAGTACAAGCGAGGGCCAGCGAATTGTGTGCACATATTCTGGGGCTGGAGGGGTACTGGGAGGCAGCATGTTGGACATTGTCCAAAGTTGTGGGGGTGGAGGTCAGGCCAGACCCAACGTAGTGACCCTTGGGGTATCAGAAATGCCGGAGCTGCTGGAGGGGAAGGAGGCCGGATGTTGTAGCCTTCACCTCTCTAATTGCCCAAAGGATATTGTTGAATACGCCACCAGGAGTGGCAGCCCGGCTAAGGGACCTATATGACTTTTTACGGTTGGAAAAGATCATGGGCGGGATTCTCCCCTACCCGGCGGGACGGGGGGGGTCCCGGTGTAGGGGGGTGGCGCCAACCACTCCGGGGTCGGGCCTCCCCAAAGGTGCGGAGAATTCCGGGGCTAGGCCCGCGCCGGAGCGGTTGGCCCACGCCGACTGGCGCAAAAACCGGCGCCAGCGGCCTTTCAGGCCCACTGCCCGGCAGCGGGGCTGGCCGAAAGGCTTTCGCCGGTTTGCGCATGCGCCGGCGGTGACGTCAACGGCCAGCTGCCACTGACGTCACCACCAGCGCATGCGCGCTGTCGGTTTCTCTTCGGAGAATTTCGCCCCATATTTGAGTTGAGGGGGCCGGAGGAGAGAGGGGGGGGGTTGTCCATGAAAATGTTTGAGGAACTGTTCGTTTCTCATTCACAGGGACTGGGGCAAGTGTAGGCGGTAAAAATTGTACAAGCTGAGGAACGAGGGGTTGCAGAGTATGTTGTGAACGTTACTGTTTTTTTCAATACATGTTTGCAATAAAATACATTTATTGATGAAGCAGCTGAAGATGGTTGGGCCGAGGACTCGACCTTGAGGGACTCCTGCAGTGATGTCCTGGAGCTGAGATGATTGATCTCCAACCACCACAACCATCTTCCTTTGTACCAGGTATGATTCCAACCAGCGGAGAGTTTCCCCTGATTCCCATTGACTCCGGTTTAGCTAGGGCTCCTTGATGCCACACTCGGTCAAATGCTGCCTTGATGTTTTAACATAGAACATTACAGCGCAGTACAGGCCCTTCAGCCCTCGATGTTGCACTGACCTGTGAAACCACTCTAAAGCCCATCCACATTATTCCCTTATCATCCATATGTTTATCCAAAGACCATTTAAATGCCCTTAATGTTGGCGAGTCCACGACTGTTGCAGGCAGGGCATTCCACACTCTTACTACTTTGAGTAAAGAACCTACCTCTGACATCTGTCCTATATCTATCTCCCCTCAATTTGAAGCTATGTCCCCTCGTGCTAGCCATCACCAACAGAGGAAAAAGGCTCTCACTGTCCACCCTATCTAACCCTCTGATCATCTTGTATGCCTCAATTGAGTCACCTCTTAACCTTCTCTCTAATGAAAACAGCCTCAAGTCCCTCAGCCTTTCCTCATAAGATCTTCCCTCCATACCAGGCAACATCCTGGTAAATCTCCTCTGCACCCTTTCCAATGCTTCCACATCCTTCCTATAATGCGGCGACCAGAACTGCACACAATACTCCAAATGCGGCCGCACCAGAGTTTTGTACATCTGCAACATGACCTCATGGCTCCGAAACTCAATCCCTCTACCAATAAAAGCTAACACACCGTACGCCTTCTTAACAACCCTATCAACCTGGGTGGGAACTTTCAGGGATCTGTGTACATGGACACCGAGATCTCTCTGCTCATCCACACTACCAAGAATCTTACCATTAGCCCAGTACTCTGTATTCCTGTTACTCCTTCCAAAATGAATCACCTCACACTTTTCTGCATTAAACTCCATTTGCCACCTCTCAGCCCAGCTCTGTAGCTTATCTATGTCCTTCTGTAATCTGCAACATCCTTCCGCACTGTCCACAACTCCACCACCTTTAGTGTCATCTGCAAATTTACTCACCCATCCTTCTACGCCCTCCTCCAGGTCATTTATAAAAATGACAAACAGCAGTGGCCCCAAAACAGATCCTTGTGGTACACCACTAGTAACTAAACTCCAGGCTGAACAGTTCCCATCAACCACCACCCTCTGTCTTCTTCCAGCTAGCCAATTTCTGATCCAAACTGCTAAATCACCCTGAATCCCATGCTTCCGTATTTTCTGCAATAGCCTACCATGGGGAACCTTATCAAACGCTTTACTGAAATCCATATACACCACATCAACTGCTTTACCCTCGTCCACCTGTTTGGTCACCTTCTCAAAGAACTCAATAAGGTTTGTGAGGCACGGCCTACCCTTCACAAACTAATCAATTTATTCCTTTCCAGGTGATTATAAATCCTATCTCTAATAAACCTTTCCAAGACTTTGCCCACAACAGAAGTAAGGCTCACTGGTCTATAGTTACTGGGGTTGTCTCTACTCCCCTTCTTGAACAAGGGGACAACATTTGCTATCCTCCAGTCTTCTGGCACTATTCCTGTAGACAATGATGAAATGAAAAATGAAAATCACTTATTGTCACGAGTAGGCTTCAATGAATTTACTGTGAAAAGCCCCTAGTCGCCACATTCCAGCGCCTGTCCAGGGAGGCTGGTACGGGAATCGAACCGTGCTGCTGGCCTGCTTGGTCTGCTTTAAAAGCCAGCGATTTAGCTGAGTGAGCTAAACCAGTCCGTGATGACATAAAGATCAAAGCCAAAGGCTCAGCAATCTCTTCCCAAGCTTCCCAGAGAATCCTAGGATAAATCCCATCTGGCCCAGGGGACTTATCTATTTTCACACTTCCCAGAATTGCTATCACCTCCTCCTCATGAACCTCAAGCCCTTCTAACCTAGTAGCCTGTATCTTAGTATTCTCTTCGACAACATTGTCTTTTTCCTGTGGTAATACTGACAAAAAATATTCATTTAGCACCTCTCCTATCTCCTCTGACTCCACGCACAACTTCCCACTACTGTCCTTGACTGGCCCAACTCTTACCCTAGTCATTCTTTTATTCCTGACATACCTATGGAAAGCTTTAGGATTATCCTTGATCCTACCTGCCAAAGACTTCTCATGTCCCCTCCTGGCTCTTTTTAGCTCTCTCTTTAGGTCCTTCTGAGCTAACCTGTAACTCTTGAGCGCCCTAACTGAACCTTCACGTCTCATCTTTACATAAGCCTCCTTCTTCCACTTGACAAGTGATTCAACTTCTTTAGTAAACCACGGTTCCCTCGCTCGACCACTTCCTCCCTGCCTGACAGGTACATACTTATCAAGGACACGCAGTAGCTGTTCCTTGAACGAGCTCCACATTTCAATTGTGCCCATCTCCTGCAGTTTCCTTCCCCATCCTATGCATCCTAAGTCTTGCCTCATCGCATCATAATTGCCTTTCCCTCAGCTATAATTCTTGCCCTGCGGTTTATACCTATCTTGTTCCATCGCTAAAGTAAACGTAACCGAATTGTGGTCACTATCACCAAAGTGCTCACCTACCTCCAAATCTAACACCTGGCCTGGTTCATTACCCAGTACCAAATCCAATGTGGCCTCGCCTCTTGTTGGCGTATCTACATACTGTGTCAGGAAACCCTCCTGCACACATTGGAGAAGAAGGGACTCATCTAAAGTACTTGAACCAATGCGTTTCCAGTCAATATTTGGAAAGTTAAAGTCCCCCATAACAACTACCCTGTTACTTTCGCTCCTATCCAGAATCATCTTTGCAATCCTTTCCTCAACATCTCTGGAACTTTTCGGAGGCCGACAGAAAACCCCCAACAGGGTGACCTCTCCTTTCTGGTTTCTAACTTCAGTAGACGAGTCCTGATCAAACGTCAATTCTGCCACCGTAATACTGTCCTTGACTAACAATGCCACCCCTCCCTCTCTTTTACCACCATCCCCGAGCTTACTGAAATATCTAAACCCCGGAACCTGTAACAACCCTGTTCTATCCATGTCTCCAAAATGGCCACAACATCGAGATCCCAGGTACCAACCCATGCCGCAAGTTCACCCACCTTATTCTGGATGCTCCTGGCGTTGAAGTAGACACCCTTTTTTTTTTAGAACAGTACAGCACAGAACAGGCCCTTCGGCCCTCGATGTTGTGCCGAGCAATGATCACCCTACTCAAACCCACGTATCCACCCTATACCCATAACCCAACAACCCCCCCCCCCTTAACCTTACTTTTTAGGACACTACGGGCAATTTAGCATGGCCAATCCACCTAACCCGCACATCTTTGGACTTTAAACCACCTTCCTGCCTGCCGGTACACTCCTGCAACCTTGATACCTTCACCCCGCCGCATTCTCCCCTTCACCCCGCACCCATTCTCCCTCTTTAGACAACAGTGTAATTCCCTTTTGAAAGCCTCAATTGAACCTGCCTCCACCATATTCTCAGACAGTGCAAAACCAGACCTTAACCAATCACTGCGTGAAAAAAGATTTTCCTCATGTTGCTTTTTGCTTCTTTTGCCAATTACTTTCAATCTGTGCCCTCTTGTACTCAACACTTTCATTAATGGTGATAGTTCCCCCCCCCCCCCCCCCCCCCCCCCCCTCAATTGTCTATGGTTTCAAATCCCTCATTATTTTGAATACCTCGATCATATATGCTCACAGCTTTCTTTTCCCAAAGGTAGAAAGTCCCAGCTTTTCCAATCTACTTCAAACTGAAGTCTTTCATCCCTGGAGTAAGCATGGAAAATAAAGTTTGAAGTGGTTAGAAAGCTAAAAAAAAAAATCTGTCTGCTGGACTGATTTGACTGACAGGCAAGTCGATATAGGCTAGAAAAAAAACTTACCATGTGTTCGTGCAGTTTTCATGGGGGCATCGCAGGCTAGTCCAGCATTTATTGCCTTCCAGAAGGTGGTGGTGAGTTGCCTTTTTGAACCACTACATTCCTTCAGGTGGAGGGAAGGACTGTGCTTATATACGTCAGAATGGACTCGAGGGGCTTACTCCATTTCCAAGGTTGCATGTTCAAGAGATAATCCAGTTGGAGATTCAAAAGCTTTGAATAGATTTCATGAATGGGAGTTCTTACCATCAAGATCAATTTACAATTGTTAAATGTTTATTTCTTATTTCCACATGGCTCCTGAGGTCTGCCATGGAGGTGTGTGGGGGTTTGAGTTGGCATGGGGGGAGGGGTTAGTGCGAGTTGTGAGGAAGAGGGTCAGACCTGCTGGGGACCTTTGAACCTAGACGGTCTGCAGAGTTTGGGAAATTTCCTGACTTGAGCTGTCCGCCTCAGTGGTGAAAATTCATTCATTATCCCTCAAGCGTCTGAAATGGAATTATTTTTTCCTCAACTTGCCATGCCTTCATCCATCCCAATCTACAATGTCCTCCGGCCCTACACTGAAAGATAGTTTCTATGACTCTTTGTATTCTCCCCCTCTCCCTTTATTTCCACATGGCTCCCGAGGTCTGCCATGGAGGTGTGTGAGGGCATGAGTTGGCATGCGGGAGGGGTTGGTACAAGTTGTGACCATCTCCTCTTCGGCAGCCTAGCTACACACTTGCTCAGTAAACCCCTCGGTCATTACACTTCCCCCCCACCCCCCAACAACCCTCCCCCACCCTCACCCCGCCCCAACCCCCAATCCCCTGCCTTTAAAGTTCTCACTAAAACCCATCTTTTTGACCAGCCGGTCAGCCAGCACTCCTAATATCTCGGATTTTGCCTACTTTCCTCACATCCTGCAAAATTCCTAACCCCCCCAAATTATGTAAATTTTTGTTGTTCATTAGCACATATTTTTTGTAAGCATGTACTTGGGTTCCAGATTCCTAAATAAATGCTCCCCTGCTTCTTAAAAATATGATAGCCACATCCAAAAATAAACCTCGAGCGCAAGACATATATATGATTGATTGAACACTTTGCTTTTCCAACACCACTAATCAGCATAATTTACATCGCAGATGGGAATTCCATTCGGAAATGTTTGCTCTCCAATCAATAATAATAAAAGTTTAAAAATATTCACACCACTAACCTCATTTTTGCAACTCACTTTCCAGAGACTAGATCTTGGTGGGGAATGCGGTGTGTCTATATATTGAAACTTACTGCTTATTCTTCAAGGAGCAGCAATAAATTAAAAGGAGCACCCTTCCCCTAGATTAAACTTTTCCTGAAGGTTCTGAATTAGCCATCCTGTTTAGGAAACAATAAAATCTTGTTCTCTGATAAATTTAAAGAGATATAAAAGGTTGCCATGTTCCCAGATGGCCATAGGCTGCTTTCCCCTTTCAGGGAGAGAGCTGACTGGTGGTGATTTAACCGGATAGCTCATCCTCAGTGACTGATCGCATTGAGAGGAATCTGCCAGGGTGAAAAAAAGACATGGCTGGGAGAGAAAATATCGGACTGGAGGACAAAATCTTTCGGAGAAACTTCATCATTTGAAATTTACATTCCAGTTTGCCCACTGTTCATTTATTCCTGTTTTTGTTTTAGTCTTAAACTTGCCCTAGAGTCACGGGACACCCATTGTTGAATGGCTTTGCATCAATATTACATTTCCGTCCTGACTTTCAGGGCATCACCATTGCGTCGTCTTTTCTGTTCACCAGAAGAGAAAGAAAAAGACGCTGGAGGAGAAACGGTCAACATAAACTCTTCATAAACACTTGATATAAACCATTTCTTCAAATCCAAATAATATTCTGAAAAATCTTTCATTATTTTTTCCATTATTTCTTTTAACCTTCTATATCAATTGGTATTTCAGGGTGCCCTTTCACTCTGGGACCAGACTCGATTGAAGATTATCTCATCAGTCAATTTAGAATTAAGCCATCATCTTGTTCTGGGCATTCAGAATTAGTTGACCTTCACATCCTACAGTGCAGCATAACCTCTCACTGTTTATTTTCCCCATTTTGGGTATGGCAAGGCAAGAGTCAAAAATGAAGAGACGGAAAATTGTTTTACATAAACTTATCCTCCTCCCGTGTTTGGAAAGCACAAGAAATATGTTCATATTTTACTTAATGTGTTGCAAATCATTTACATGCAAATTTGATGCACAAGAATGTCTACCGAGCCTGTTCCGTATAGTTGTCATGTCTTATGTACATGGACCAGATGCTCAAGCCACCGGACATGACGCAATTTTCTGGAAGAGGTAAAACTCAAGATAAATCAAACCTGAAAATTAATCTGATTGGAAATAGGCCAAAAGATCACAGTGACCCGATTTTATATTACAGAGCCCATACCTCTTGGATGAGGTGATCTCTGTCCCAGTTAGAAAGAGGTTGTATGTTCCCTCTTGAAGAATACGGTGAGTTGGCATTCATTGTACAAGTCAGCAACTTATTCCACTGGCCCATTATTCTTTGGAAAATGAATGACCTTGCATCCAACCTCATTCTGCCTTTAGCGAAATTACAAGCAAGGCCATCGATCCTCCCTAAACTATCCAGTTGAAATAACCGGCGACCGGAGAATCGCCATTCACGCGCGATCGACGCGGCGCAGGTCACGTGCCGACTGGCCGAGTTCCCGCCGGCGTGGTTCTAATGTGGTTCCACCCGGCGGGAACTCTAGAGTCGCGGCTGATGTGGGCATTATGGTGGGGGGGGGGGATCGGACCGGTGCAGGGGGGGGGGGGGGGGCCTCACGACGGACAGGCCCGCGTTCTGGGGCCACCGATCAGCGAGCCATTGCGATCCATCTTCCTCCGCGCAGACCCGCTGTGTGGCTCCGCCTTGTCGGCGGCGCCCACGTCAAGGTGGGCCGGCGTGCACATGTGCGTATCCACTGTTGGCCACTGTGCGTGTGTGTGGCCGCACGGTCTGTACAGCAGGGCCCTGCCAGCAGCCAGAGCAGCGGGACACACACCAAAAGCCTGCTGGCCCCCTGGAAAACGGGGAATCACCCCAGACTTGAGGAAAATGTCTAGAGTGATTCTCGGCCGTTTTCCTGCAGCCATGGGGACTTAGTTCCCCCAAAGGGAGAATCCGGCCTCTGTATAGCTCCTAAACCCAACTGCCAGACTCTGCCCTTCTTCAGCCACTGCACTCTTCACAGTTACGGTATTTGGGTAACTAAGGTGTTTGCCCAAGAACCAATCTTGTGGCCCTTTTCTGTACTCTACCAAAACCTCAACATCCTCCCAACACCACACGAGAATATAACTGGACACGAAGAGATTTTAAACCATACGATTACTCTCAACGTGGGCAATGCATTTAGGGAGTGTTTGCTTATCCTAGCTTCGTTACAGTTTGAAAAACTTATTCAGAAGACATCTGACGCACGAGCTGTCTTACTACCAAACACTTTCTTCATAATGTGCACTGTCATCACATGGACAGGTAATAGTACATAATGGAGTCATTTACATCAATAAAGTCTTACGACATAAACTCTCATTTGTTTTATAGTTGGTTAATGGATGTTTATCATGCCAAACACATAAATATCGACACACGAGTCACGCAATGGATGGTTTAAAAAAATCTTTTTGGAAGTTGATTAAATATTACTAAGAGATGTACCTGACTGTTTGTATTAATCTGCATGCACTTGCACACAGTTGTGATCTGGCTGGGCTAAAATTCTAATTTTGTCAATAATTTTTCATAATAAATTGAATTAATTTTCTCTGACATCAGCACACATTGAACCAGAATCCAAACTATAGATTAACAAGTTGTATTTAACAGTTCACTGGTTCACACATTCACGATCAACTTGCACTTTGGTATCAATAAGATCAGTTTTTGTAATTCTATCTTTTTACCTCTTGTTCCAAGAAGATACTTTTTGGTAATTCTTGCTCCTGGAGTTATACATGTATTTTTTAAATCATAGAACTATTTTTTCATTCAATCCGGAGACTGGACATTTCCCATGTATCGGACAATGTGATCTCACACATGCTGAAGCCAGGGTACATCAGCTGCATCTCAAAGTCGAACCCTACTTTCTCAAAAGTCAAATCTATTGCCCTTTCCAAAGTAACCCTCATTTTTCAAATTTTTATACAGCCAGGCCACACACCAGGTTGCCCTGGGAGTTACACAAAACGGAAATCATTTAGCTGTTGCAAAGAGATGTTATTCACAGGATATTTGAGGGGTGAAGCTGGAGCTATGACACTGGTTCCTAAAACAAAAATGGAGTTTAAGATACGAGTGACCCAAATTAAGCTTTGAAATAAAAATAAAAGTTTCAATACTCACTATTGTGCTTCTCGTCGTGGTGGTGAAAAAGTTATCCTTATCTGAAAGATCAAATCTAAGCGGTTGTGGGGAGGTAAAAGAGAAAAGAGCAAATTGTAATTAAACATGGCAGCACCATTTATAAACATTCAAGCTATTGTCTAAATTCTTGATGCACTTAGAACTTTGCTACTTTGGGCGGGATTCTCAGGTCCCTCACCCGTTTGTTTCTCAGCGGTGCGCTGTTCGCTGGCGGTGGGATTCCCTACTCCTGCCGCTCGTCAAAGGGATTTTGCATTGAAGCTACCCCATGCCTCCGGGAAACCTGTGGGTGGGAACGTGCTGCCGCGGGAACAGAGAATACCAAAGGCTGGAGAACTCCGGCTCTTCGTAATCTGTTGGAAGTGAAGTGTTACTGCCGCTTCACATCCCTGTGCTGCTATTCGGGAAATCAAATCGGTAATGTACAATGCTATCTAGCGGAGGACTTGAAAGTGATCAAGAGAGAAATAGAAAAAAAAATCCACAGCCAGACAAGAGTGGAAACCTCGATTAGATTTTTCCCTATGGGTGGGAGCTAGAGGTATTTGGAGGTTGAACAGAACCAGGAAAAACATTAAGCATAATAACAATTGAATCCCTTTGCATATATTGGTGATAAAGCAGAGGACTGTAAAAGCATGTAGGTTAGGTTGTACCTCTGCTGTAAAAATATCTTCCATTCAAGTATTAATATGTTAACTGACAGGCCAACTGGCAAGGTTACAAGTTATCGTGCAAATAACATTTGGAAATCAATGTACTTGCTTAGGTTCGTCACAAGGCTTGAATTTGGCAAATATCAAATTTAACGGAAATTTTGCAATTTGAAAAGATACAGAATAAACTACTACAAATGCAGGCCCACAAGCCAAGGTGAAGGTGAAAAAAAAAACTACCCTCAGGGGAGTGTGGAGGGTGAGATTTAACAGCCTCTTTGCACCCGAATTGGTATCGCAACAAAGCAGGTGAATCTGGAGGCCCCTCACGAGATACGCGACACTGGAGAAGTCTGAAGATTGAACGGAACTTTGCGAGATGTCGCAATTTGGATCTCGCTCCAGATCAGTATAGGAGTCATTAAGCTCATTTAAATATACATTCGGATTCTCCCCACACCCAGGACCCAATGGCCTTGCCTGGGAGACCTTGCCAGGGCATTGTTTAATACACACACACATGGACTCATTGTGATGGCACCTGTGGATGGGAGACTTTGGAGACCCCCTAGTGATTGGGGACAGGGCAGGGTGGCACCCTGGAAGGAACACTGCCATGGTTCCGGATGGACAGTGTCAAGGTGCCCTTTCCCATAAGAAGTGGGGCTCGAGGACCCTGGAATAGAGAGTGAAATGGGGGAGTCCAGAGACCGGGGGGCAACCGAGGAGGGGGGGGGAGAAACAGTCGAAAGATCAGGGCTGCCTTTAAAAATGATGCGCGCTCACCAGTGCAGGAAAGGACCATGGCCTTGACGGGGCATTCCTGAACCAGGCAAAGTGCCCCTGAATAAGGAGTCTCTCGACGCTGCAGATGCTGAGAAACAGCCCCGCTAATCCCACCCAAAACCGGACATGGGAATCTACCAACGAATTGAGATCGCAAAATAATTGCATCATCTACATTTGACTGCATCCATGAAACTAACTAATTCAAATCGGTTAGCCGTTTAGCTGCTGTTGTATAAAGAGTCAAAAGTTCTGCTCCTTAATTTTCCTTTAACACAACTCTGTACAAAAACTATCACATCACATGCCCCAAAAGGCCAGCTGAAGCTTCTTTACAGATCAGTGTCAATTATTGGATACATAACATCAATGAGACATTTAATTGGAATGTCCCTTAACCCATTCCTTAACAAAATCAGCCAGCGTTAAGAAATCTGTACCTCAAAAGCAATAAAAGTCACTAATCTGAATGTTATTTTAACTTTAAATTTATTGGATTCCTAACTTCTCTCATTTCATATACCTGTGTGTATGACATGGCATTTTTATTTTCTCTTTCTGGTTTAGTGGTTAATAAATTTACTCAAGTTGAATAAAACCTTGTTTGTTTCGCTCCTTATTGTCCACAGCTTTAACAGTTAAATACTTTTTGTTTGAAAAAAAAAAGGCATATCCTGTAAAACCTTGAACCTTTATGGTGACCAAGCGAGAAGGTAGAATAGAGGGGAGCAACTTCAGTCCTTCCCACCTGGGGCGTAACAACTTCAAAGCGGATTAAGCTTCAATTTCTCGATATTTTCTGCTTGACCACGAGTGGGGTGGCACAGTGGGCAGCACTGCTGCTTCTCAGCTCCAGAGACCCGGGTTCGATTCCAACCTCGGGTGACTGTCTGTGTGGAGTTTCTCCCAGTGTCTGCGTGGGTTTCCTCCGGTTTCATCCCACAGTCTAAAGATGTGCAGGTTAGCTGGATTGGCCATTCTAAATTGCCCCTTAGTTTCCAAAAGGTTAGGTTGGGTTACTGGGTTACGGGGATAGGGTGGAAGCATGGGCATAAGTAGGGTGCTCTTTCCAAAGGCCGGTGCAGACTCGATGGGCCGAATGGCCTCCTTCTCTACTGCAAATTCTACGATACTAACATGTTCATGACTAAGTTGTTAACTGTCCCCTGGCCATGCACGCGCCCAGAGGTTTGGTTCCTATCGAGACCAGAGTCAGGTTTTGCAAATTCTTAACCTCCCAATGCGTCTAAGTTAGTCACGCTTGCATTAAACAGAGCAAGAATAATAAGTCATATCAATAAAAGTGTTTATTTTGTATGGCTTGTAAAGAAATGGCACCCATGGATTCCAGTCATCTTATTCTGATGGCCAATTAACAATGGGTGGGGGTTGTTGGGTTACTGGTATAGGGTGGATACGTTGACTTGGGTAGGGAGATCATTGCTCGGCACAACATCGAGGGCCAAAGGGCCTGTTCTGTGCTGTACTGTTCTATCCGAAGGATCCAATATGGCTCCACCTTTGCCATTTTGCTAAAACAACAACGTTTCACATTGGACTCAATCAACCCATTCCCAAGATGGGTCTGGTTGAGAGTTATCAGCAGACAAGTGTCAACAAGTGAGTCCTACTCGAAGCGGAAAGCTATGCAAAACAATATGTTGGAGCTCATTTTAAATAAACAATTAACCAATTGAAATCAATCAAGTAAACTGAGGGGACAATTAAAGGGGAACTCCTTAAAAAAGGGATACTGCCTGATTCAAAAAGCAAATCACAAATGAAATTTAAAGCACCAGATTAAAGTGCGATTAAGGGTGTTGATGACGCACACCAGACCCCACCGTGCCAATTGGGCTTTCACCCCACCAATCTGCTCATTCAAATGGACAGTAATGATTCTGTGTCGATATAGTTATCCCACTATCCATGTGAACTTTTCTCCCTCAACTAAAAAAAAATACCCACTATCTGTGGAATCCTGCTGTGTATAAAACACCCGCCACAACCCTTTTTTTTTTTAAAAAGGGGTTCCTCATTGCCTCATGCACTCCGTGATTATTTTTTCTTTGAAGCATTTACCAAACTCATTAAAAAAAAATTTACTATTGAATCTACACTTTTTATAGGCCACCAGCCTTTCAGTCATAACTTTCCAGATCGCGACCACTTGCTGCATAAGACAATGTCAGCCCCATCTATTAAACCATGAGCATTCACCAGAAAAATCGGCATTCACTGGTTACCTATTCTTTTTCCACTGGAACGTTTTGCCATATTTACTCCAAGAAAGCCCTTCACGATTTGGAATGCAACCAATCAAACCTTTGCCTGAAGGAGAACAATCACAGCGTCTACACAGACTGGAACTTCCCCGTCTCTGGCACCATTCTACTAAATCTCCTTCCCCCCCCCCCTCCAAGGTCGTGACATTCTTCTGAAACTATGATCCACAGGATTCAGCCGAAGGCTCCATCCATGCTCCAAGATATACTTTTGCATGGGTGGGTTTTTGAAAACCTTGTGATGTAACAGAGATTCTCTATCAAGATATACGGAGAGGGGTAGATAAAGCGGTAGTTAACCAGTGTTATGTATGACAGAGATGAAGAGAATCTTTGGGCACGATTCTCTGCCCCCCCCACGCCAGGTGGGAGAATAGCGGGAGGGCCTCCCGACATTTTTCACGCCCTCCTGCTACTCTTCCCCCCCCCTCCCCTGACCCACGCCACGAATCGGCACTCGCTGTTTTTTTACGGCAAGCGGCGATTCTCCGAGCGGCTGGGCCTTCACGCCCGTTTCAACACAGCAGCAAACACACCTGCTCGCTGCCGTCGTGAAACGAGCATCAGATGCCCGTTTGGGGCATCTAGAGGCCCGATTGGCACGGGAGCACCACGACTGTGCTCGGGAGGGGACAGGCCCGTGATCGGTGCCCACCGATCGTCGGGCCAGCGTCCAAAACAGACGCACTCTTTCCCCTCCGCCGCCCCGCAAGATCAAGCCGCCACGTATTGCCGGGCGGCTGAGGAGAAAGACGCCAACTGCGCATGCGCGGGTTGGCGTTGTCCAACCTGCGCACGCACGGCTGACGTCATCGGCCGCGTCAGCCGCCTTGACGCTTGACGTGCGGCCTTGATGACCGTCGTCAAAGCCGCGCCGCCGTGACGCACGGGGCCGCGCTCCTAGCCCCGCCCGGGGGGGGGGCGAACCGGCCCCGGAAGTGGGAGTGAAGGCTGCCATTGGTCACGGCCTGTCCCACGGCTGCCTTTACGATTCTCCGCATTTGCGGAGAATCTCGCCCTTTGTTCTTTAAAAAGGTAGAGGGTGTTTGTAACTTGCTTTCACAAAAAGGCAGCGGAAGCAGAATCTTTGAATGTTTTGCAGGCAGAGATAGATAGGTTCTTAATAAACAAGGGGGTGAAGGGTCACCAGTCAGATCGGGCACAAGCGTATTGAATTGCAGATCAGGCTCAAAGGGCTGAGTGGCCTGCTACTATATTTCTTCATAATGCTTCAAAATCTGAGATCACGTTCGTCAGCATGTCTTTAGCTAATAAGTGCATGGGTGTCGCATGGGTGGGTTTTTGAAAACCTTGTGACATAAGAACATAAGAACATAAGAACTAGGAGCAGGAGTAGGCCATCTGGCCCCTCGAGCCTGCTCCGCCATTCAATGAGATCATGGCTGATCTTTTGTGGACTCAGCTCCACTTTCCGGCCCGAACACCATAACCCTTAATCCCTTTATTCTTCAAAAAACTATCTATCTTTACCTTAAAAACATGTAATGAAGGAGCCTCAACTGCTTCACTGGGCAAGGAATTCCATAGATTCACAACCCTTTGGGTGAAGAAGTTCCTCCTAAACTCAGTTCTAAATCTACTTCCCCTTATTTTGAGGCTATGCCCCCTAGTTCTGCTGTCACCCGCCAGTGGAAACAACCTGCCCGCATCTATCCTATCTATTCCCTTCATAATTTTAAATGTTTCTATAAGATCCCCGTAACAGAGATTCTCCATCAAGATATACGGAGAGGGGTAGATGAAGCGAGAGACCTTGGTGTGCAAGTGCACAGATCCCTAAAGGTAGCAGTACAGGTAGATAAGGTTGTAAAGAAGGCCTGTGGAATGCTCTCCTTCATTGGCTGAGGCATAGAATACAAATGTATGGATACAATGATGGAACTGTATAAAACACTGGTGAGGCAACAGCTGGAGTATTGTGCAGAGTTCTGGTCACCACATTAGACAGGAAGGATGTAATTGCTCTGGAGAGAGGGCAGAGGAGGTTTACAAGAATGTTGCCAGGACTGGAAAATTGCAGCTAAGAGGAGAAATTGGGGTTGCTTAACTTGCAACAGAGAAGGCGGAGGGGTGACACGATTGTGGTGTACAAAATTGTGAGGTGTAGAGATAGAACAGGAAGGAGGAATCAGTTTCCATTGTAGAGAGTTATAAAACCATGGGTCATAGAATCAAGCATAGTAGCAGAAAGATTAGAGGGGACGCAAGGAAAAACCTTTTTACGCAGACGTTGGTGGATGTCTGGAATTTGCTGCCTGAGCTGGCGGTGGAGGCCGAGACCCTAAACTCTTTTTTAAAAAGTACCTGGACCTGCACCTAAAGGGCTGTAAGGTACAGGGCTATGGAGCGGGTGCAGGGAGGTGGGATTAGAAAGGGCACCTGGGTGCCTTTGGATCAGCAAGAACATGATGGGCTGAATCATTTCTATAGTTCTAAGATCTCACTCTCCATTACAAGTCTTAGATTTTAGTGAGTGTTCAGTTCCCTAATATGGTGGGTGAATCAGGGTCTTAGAAAAGGTCCACAGGAGAGCTACAGGAATGATTCTTAGATCGAAGAACCTCAACTTCTCAGTTGGCTCAAGGACCTTGGTTGCTTCTTCAGAGCAATGCTGGACTAAGGAAACCTTACAGCAGAGGTCTATAAAATAACTAAATGGGCTGCGTTTCTTGCCAATTAACAGATTGGAGAGGAACAGGAGACATGATGATCCATGCCAGAGTAAAACAGACAATGTTTGGCAGTTCCTCTTGTCAGAGAGTACTGAGCCTCTGGAATACAGCCAGATTACTCTTTTATCTTCAAAATTATAGGACGAGCTCTTCTGACTGTTTATGCCGACAGGATCTTTCCTTCTGGCCAAAAATGCACCCCCGCCACAGATTTCCCAGTGGATTCAATGGGACAACGTCAGGTCCAGAAGGTCTGGCAGCCAGCCAATGGCACGTCTCCTCACAATGCCGAGAGACACGCTGTGGGGAGGCCAGGGAATCTCGCCCATAGTGCAAAACCCATCGGAAGATGGGATTTCTTTTTAGTAACCCTTCAGCATGGTTTTTTTTTTGATAAACTTCTTGGTAAAATGGAAGCAATTACATTCATAGACATAGAACATAGAACAGTACAGCACAGAACAGGCCCTTCGGCCCTCGATGTTGTGCCGAGCCATGATCACCCTACTCAAACCCACGTATCCACCCTATACCCGTAACCCAACAACCCCCCCCCGTAACCTTACTTTTTTAGGACACTACGGGCAATTTAGCATGGCCAATCCACCTAACCCGCACATCTTTGGACTGTGGGAGGAAACCGGAGCACCCGGAGGAAACCCACGCACACACAGGGAGGACGTGCAGACTCCGCACAGACAGTGACCCAAGCCGGAATCGAACCTGGGACCCTGGAGCTGTGAAGCATTTATGCTAACCACCATGCTACTGTGCTGCCCATTCCTATTCCTGCCTATTCCTATAGTGGCAGCCACTCGCTCAGCAGGTTGCCAATTAATTATGCTAATGAACAGGAGTAAGCCATTCAGCCCATCAAATTGTTGCACATTCAATTCAATCATGGATAACCCGTACCTGCACTCTACTTTTACTCCATATCCCTTATTATCCAATTTTTAAAACTATAATCGATCTGATTCTTGGAAATTTCAATTTACCCAACCGGCTCCAAATTTGCATGATGAAAAATGTTGCTGATTTCATTATTCAAATGACTCAACAGATGTCCCCTCTTATTCTGGGTCCCCTCACCCTCATTTCCATAAATCACTATCATAGGCTCATGGATCTTGCATTTAGCTCAGACGTCACCCTCAGCCTTTACAATTTCTCAGATTGTAAAGTTTCTGTAATAAACTCCAGGTCCTCTGTGAACTGAAACTTGCGATGTTAGTTTTTAATGTGTTTGGGCTGGACCACACAAAGTCTAACCACTAATAAAGTTGCTAACTGGAGAAGATATGGAATGGTCACTACTTCTCACAACTCTGGAGGATGGGTTTTAAACAGATAATCGTGAGAACACAAGAATTAGGAGCAGGAGTCGGCCATCTGGCCCCTCGAGCCTGCTCCACCATTCAATTAGATCATGGCTGATCTTTTGTGGACTCAGCTCCACTTTCCGGCCCGAACACCATAACCCTTAATCCCTTTATTCTTCAAAAAAACTATCTATCTGTCTTTATCTTAAAAACATTTAATGAAGGAGCCTCAACTACTTCACTGGACAAGGACCAAACACAAAATAGAAACTGTACCAAACAGCACAAGAACCTCTCTATGGGCACAATCCAACAGCCATGCTGCGCCAGAAAAGCAGCTCGCCTCAGCACAGTGTGGCCGATAAAATCTAGGAGGCCTTGCTCCAGGGATCTACCCGGCTCACAACGCCGCGAGAGACCCAACGTGATCTCAAGAGATGTGGCGATGTAAATCCCACCCACAATCCCCCAAAAATAGGGACCAGATGGAACAGCACTCATTGGGGTCTGCCAGGAGATTGGAGGCCCCCAGGTGCTTGCCCTTTGGGGCACTGTGGTACACTGGCACAGCTGGTGCCAACCAGGCACCCTGAAAATGCCACCTGGAACCACCAAGGTGCCCAGGTGGCATGGCCAGATGAGGGGCACTGCCAGGGTGGCAGGTCAGCACTGCCAAGGTGCCAAGCTGGCATTGTGTGCTGGTGATCAGGCCAGGAGTGCCCTACGCGCGTGTTTGGAGGGGCGTGCGGGAACCCTCCCATAGTGAGTTGGGGCTTGGGGGCCTCAAGAGCGGGACACTATTTAAAAATGGTGTCCTGATCTCTCGTTACACTAAGGAGTTCTGGCGAATGGAGCTCCTCGGAGTATAAAACGGGGCTATGTGCAGTCTTAGCCGCATGCTCCCTGCTGAGGCCCCTTATTTAATGCGAGTGGCATTTTATAGCTATGTGTTTCTCGGTACTACGAGCGCTGGGAAACACGCAGCTAAAAGGGCTCGCTATGGGACTTTGTTCCCATTCAGTTGAATTGTGCCTGTATGTCATCAACAGTTTTGGATCAAACAACAGAATTGTCTTGAAATATATTATCTTTCAAAAAGAGAATGATAATGCGCATAGCATATGGGCTTACATTCTGGATAGAGCTTAAAATGACCATGCCAAAACTGCTGACCAGTGAAAAATTCACCTAGCTTACAGCCATTCTGTTTTTATGATGCTCGGCAATTAATCAAGATCGAGGACTCGCTACTGAAAAAAAAAATGACATCGAATGGAACCGAAAACTCAAACCTCACTGTCGTAGATTTGCAAAGCCTATCGGTGCAATAAGCAAATATCAATTGCAATGAACCTATTGTATAGAATTTAATTTCAACCTGAATCCAAGCACATCTTGAATTTCTGTCCCCTGGTTCTAGAGCTCTCTGCCAATTCAAACAATTTTATCCTGTTCACTCGATCTCTTCCCCCTCAACTTTGTACACCTCAATTAAATCACGTCAGCCATCTTTGTTCCAAGGAAAATAACACCAACCTATCCAGTCTCTCCTCATGGACACACTTTTGTAGCCCTGGCAACATTTTTGTAAATCTCGTCTGCTCTCTCTCCAGAGCAATAACGTCCTTCCTGTAATGTGGTGACCAGAATTGCACACAATACCCCAGCTGTGGCCTCACCAGTGTTTTATGTAATTCCAACATTATATCTGAATTTTTAGATTCTATACCTCTGCCAATTAACAAGGACATTACATAAGCTTTCTTAAAAACCGTGTCGACTTGCACTGCTGCCTTTGGCACCTGTGTATTTTTACATGAAGATCTCTCACTTGAAATAAAATGAAATGAAATAAGAATCGCTTATTGTCACGAGTAGGCTTCAATGAAGTTACTGTGAAAAGCCCCTAGTCGCCACATTCCAGTGCCTGTTCGGGGAGGCTGGTACGGGAATCTCCCCCTTAGTATATTCCCATTTATTGTGATGTACTCCCTATAACCGTTTGACCGCCCCAAATGCATGACCTCACACTTGTGTTAAATTTAATCTGCCACTTTATACCCCACTCCACCAACCCATCTAAATTATTTTGGAGATTATAGCTATCCTCTACGCTGTCCACCATGCGGCCAATCTTTGTGTTGTCTGCAAATTTCCCAATCGTGCTCCCCACTTCATGTCCAAATCGATAATATATAACACACAGAGTAAGGGCGAGATTCTCCGCAAGTGCGGAGAATGGTAAAGGCTGCCGTGGGACAGGCCGTGACCCACGGCAGCCTTCACGGCCACTTCCGGGGCCGATTCTCCCCCCTGGGCAGGGCTAGGAGCGCAGCCCCATGTATCACGGCGGCGCCGCCTTGGCGACGGTCGTCAAGGCCGCACGTCAAGCGTCATGGCGGCATCTAGAGGCCCGATCGCGGGCCTGTCCCCTCCCGAGAACAGTCGTGGTGCTCCCATGCCAATCGGGCCTCTAGATGCCCCAAACAGGCATCTGGCGCCCGTTTCACGACGGCAGCGAGCAGGTGTGGTTGCTGCCGTGGTGAAACGGGCGTGAAGGGCCGGCCGCTCGGCCCATCGGCCTTGGAGAATCGCCGCTCGCCATAAAAAACAGCGAGCAGCGATTCGTGGCATGGGTTGGGCGTGGGGGGGGGGGGGGGGGGGGAGAATAGCGGGAGGGCGTGAAAAATGTCGGGAGGCCCTCCCGCTATTCTCCCACCCGGCGTGAGGGGCGGAGAATCGCACCCAAAGTGTCCCAACACCGAGCCCTGTGGAACACCATTCGAAACAACTTTACATTCTGATTTTCTTTTTGAAAATTATCTCTTGGAAGCCACATTGACAAATATTGATTTTGATTTTGATTGATTGATTTTGATCCTTCCAATAGTTTTAGTCATTCTTCAAATCAATGGACACGATGCAGTGACACAATGTCACAATTGCACTACAGTATTCAGTTACTGGGGCATGTACAATTCCTATCAGACCACGATAACAAATTTGAACCTGACCTGGCTAAATTATACTGGCCAGGGACCTTGGATGATTCAATTCCTTTCGAACTGGGAAACTTGAGCTGCCACACACATGTTGATGCCAGAGGAACGATAGAACAGGAATAATGAGTCATTCCTTTCCCGAAAGCAATGCCTTAATGTCAAGACGCAAGGCTAGAAATTACTGTTGCATTCACAGGATGTTTCTCTGGAAGCTATTTTAACAGGGGCTTAATTCAGTTAAGACTTGCAATAGCAGAGGAATAGCAGATGAAGACGTTTCAGTTTTCTTCTATCATCACCAGAATTACTCGTCTACAGTAAGTATGGGGTGATTATTTTGGTTTGCTGTGACCTACCCCATTATTTTGGATTTCCTTTAAATTTAGATTACCCAATTATTTTTCTTTTCCAATTAAGGGGCAATTTAGAGTGGCCAATCCTCCTGACCTGCACATTTTTGGGTTGTGTGGGTGAAACCCACGTAGACATGGGGAGAATGTGCAAAATTCACAAGGACAGTGACCCAGGGCCGGGATTCGAACCAGTGTCCTCAGCGCCGCAGTCCCAGTGCTAACCACGGCGCCACCTGCCGCAGCCTCATTTTGGATTTACCGTTCGAAAACCTGGAGATATTTTCTAGTCCAGGGACGCTCCGAGGTTTTCAACCAATGGCTTCTATTTTGCTGGCTGGTTTCATTCACATCACTTCCTCCCTCAAATCAGATTTAAAAGATTATTGTGCAGATCAACTCCAAAAAGGAAGTGGAAGAAGAATGTCGGTGAAGAATGTGATGGATAGGAAAGGAACACAATCAGCTGTGGAGACAGCTCACCTGGGTCAAATTACATGGAGTCTGGTCCAGGAAAGGAAATTTTAGTCTCATCTCCACATTTAACACATTGAGATTTCAAATATTCCTTCATTTCTCAACTCAAATCACACTTTCCCTCTATTTCTCATTATTGGTTTCAATTTGCTCCCTTTCTCAGTTGCTACCATGATTCTTTCTTGATCTTGAAATAGTCATTTCATTAAGGTGATGGATTCCTGGTCGGTTGTTCACCAGTGTCCCAGATGGTCCACTGCTTTAGTGAGCCATCATCAGCTCTACCATTTGATCATGCTGCAGAAAGATTTACATTGAGCTGAAGGGAGTGGGAACTAGTGATGAGACTAGAACCAGAGAAAGATTACGGCACAGAGAAAGGCTCTTCAGCCAAATCACGTCTGCCCCGGCTGAGAATCGTTATTAAAAACTCTCTGCCTATTCAAATTCCACCGTCCAGTATTTTGGGTGCAGACCCAGGTACCTCATGGGTTTCTGCCTCCACCAAGTCAGGTAGAAAATTCCAAACACCTACCCATCTTCTGGGTGACATTTTGTCCTCATGTACCCTCTAGTGTTTCTACCAATCACCTTAAATCTCTGCCCCCTGATAACAGACCGCTCGGCTAGGAAAACAAGGTCTTTCCTGTTCACCCCACACTTTTGTGCATCTCAATTAGGTCATCCCTCAGTCTCTGCCGGAAAAACAACCCAGGCCTATCCAATCTCGCCTAGTTTCTAAGTACAGCCAACATTCGTGTAAATTTCCTGTGTTCGCTCCAGGACAGTTATGTCTTTCCTGTAATGAGGCTAGAACTGTACACAAATTTCAACTGTGGCCTAACCTATGTTTTATATATTTCCATCTGCACATCCCTGCCTCTGTATTCAATATCTCACCCAAGAAAGGAAGACATTCCATATGCTCTCTTTATTACCTTATCCACCTGTCCTACCACCTTATCCACCTGTCCTGCCACCTTCAGGGATCTGTGGACATGCACTCCAAGGGGTCTCACTTCCTCAACCCCTCCCGTTTACTGTGCATTCCTTACTTTGGCTCCCACCCCAACCCCCCTCCCCAAATGCATTCCCAAACACTTTTCTGAATGGAATTCCATTTTCCACTTTCTGCCACTCAACTAAACCATTGCTATCATACAGGAGACACCAGCTATCCTTCTCGCAGTTAACTACCCACCCAACATTTTTCTCATCTGCAAAATTCCCCATCAACAACAAACAGCACAGAGCCCCGTGGAACGCCACTGAAAACCGTTTTCATTCACAAATACATCCATCGACCAGTACCCTTTGTTTCCTGTCGCTGAGCCAATTTTGGATCCAACTTGCCACATTCCGCTGCATCTCAAAGGCTGTTGCTTTTCTAACCAGTCTGCCATGTGAGACCTTGCCAAATGCCTTACTGAAATCTATGTAGATAACATTTACTGCACTACCCTCTTCAAGTCTGCTTGTTACTAATTTATAAGACTACCTGCCCTGAACAAAACCATGCTCTGCTAAATTGTGGATTGGCTATGCGAAATTGCCTTAAGTGTCCAAAACAAGGTTAGGTGGGGTTACGGGGCTAGGGCGGAGGTGTGACCCAAGGTAGGATGCTCTTTGCAAGGGCCAGTGCACACTCGATGGTCCGAATGGCCTCCTTCTGCACTGTAAATTCTATGATTCTATGCTGCCTATCCCTGATTAATCTGTTCCTTTCCAAGAAGCTGTTTATTCTCTTGGAACTAATTCTATTTAATTTCCCACCACCGAGGACAGATTGACCTGCCCCTCGCACCCTTTTTAAATGATGGTACAACATTCGCAGACCACCAATCTTCTGACACCTCACCTGCATCTATCAGGGCATCTGCTATTTTCTCCAAGAGTCCTGTAATAGCCTGGGATACAATCCATCTGGCCCTGGTGATTTATCCACCTCCATGGAAGTCAGTCCCTTTAGTATTTCCCCCCCCTCACAATGCTTATGGTATCCAAGTATCCAATATTTAACACTCCTCCTCTTTAACTAGAATACCTGCATCATCCTTCATGAAGAGAGAGAGAGAAAGTACTCAGGACTTCCATTGCAAGATTCACCGATTATATAGACAGAAAATGTCAGGAGTAGCTTTACATAGATGCCCTTAGTGTTGGTGAGTCCACTACTGTTGCAGGCAGGGCATTCCACCCCCTTACTACTCTCTGAGTAATGAACCTACCTCTGACTTCTGTCCTATATCTATCTCCCCTCAATTTAAAGCTATGTCCCCTCGTGCTAGACATCATCATTCGAGGAAAAAGGTTCTCACTGTCCACCCTATCTAATCCTCTGATCATCTTGTATGCCTCAATTAAATCACCTCTTAACCTTCTTCACTCTAACGAAAACAGCCTCAAGTCCCTCAGCCTTCCCTCCTAAGATCTTACGAGGTGGTGTAGTTTAATTTGCTAAATGGAATCATACTTAGTAATAATAGATGGTATCATAGAATTTACAGTGCAGAAGGAGGCCATTCGGCCCATCGAGTCTGCACCGACTCATGGCCAAGCCACCTAGCCTGCACATCTTTGGACTGTGGGAGGAAACCGGAGCACCCGGAGTATAGAATGCTCAGACTGGCTGGTTGGGTCATTATCAGCTGGGGGCCCCAAATGCAAGACTTTGCTGCCTAGTTTAGAGGTGACTAAAACTAGCTTACAAAAATGATGAGCATCTGAACACTTGCTAATACAGTCTGGAGGAGTACTCGAAGCGTATGTTCCCAAACAAAAGTTTTGAACTCTGGAATTATGAACATTACCATCCAAAACACAAAAATGGCCTGTTGAGCAATACCAGGTTTTCACATGAGATGACGTTTCTGTCAATATTGAGCATTTCACTGATAGACAATAGGATGATGATGGATTTGACCACATTTACCGACCGTATTCTTTCCCTAACGAAGCAAACACCGAGGTCCATGGTGGCAAGTTTGTCCTTCGTTAGCTTTTACTGCCTCATCAGCCAGATTAAAATTTTTGGTTGATAAAAAGGGAGTGAAGAGTTATGGGCACTGACAGGAAAAGTGGATTTGAAGCCACAATCAGATTAGTGAACGTCAGAGCACGCTAGAAAGGTCAGTTCCTGCTCCTCACACAAGACAAAAAAAAAAGCTTAGTCAGAACCGAATTCCCACCTTGTAACCATTTCAATGTCCACCACAGTTTACCTATTTTTTAGCCTCTGTTTTAAATTGGTTTGCAAGCTTTTATTCACTGCATTCATAAAGTTGGACTGTAAAACCAATGGATTAAACTGCACGCCCCCCCAAACTATTTTTAAGAATCACTTTTAGAACAAGGTTTTTTGTTTTTAAATACATTTTACAGTTCCCAATCCCCCCCCCCCCCCCCCCCCCCCCCCCCACCAATACGGGGCAGTTTAGCGTGGCCAATTCATCGACCTAGCTTGTGGGGAGACACCACGCAGACATGGGGAGAATGTGCAACCTCTACATGGACAGTGACCCGGGGTCGAACCCGGGTCCACAGTGCCGTGAGGCAGCCGTGCGAACCAATGCACTACCGTGCTGCCCCCACTTTTAGAACAATAACAAGGAAAAAAATAGACACACTAAAATACAGCATGAATTGTATACTTTAAAATGTTTGTATGGTGCACCGGTACTTACAAGTGTTTTTTCTCTCGGGAGAATGGGTAGGAAAGGTTCTTAAATTCAGAATCGTCTTCTTCCACTTTTGGTCGCAACGGTGACGCCATTTTATGGCCGATTTTGGAAATTTTACTGAGAATCCCGGTTTTCTGCTTTACTTCGTACACCTGAAGAATTAATAGAAACAAAATGAAACACAGAACTTCTCTATTGCAATTAAAGCAGCACAACTTGGCCAGCATGTCATATCGAGCAAAATGTGCCCAGATAAATTATTAGGACAAATGTAGAAATTTTTGCTGATGACAAATTTCCAGAATTGGCCTCGGTTTTACTGGAGAAGCGATGACAACTAGCCGCTCCGGCCATCACTAATTCTCTGAAGCAAACAGCAACTTTTGAGTTCACAGATTGTACAGTCAAAAGTTGCCACCAGCGATTTTCCAGTGGGTACGCCACTGGTTGAAATTGAAATCATTGAAATTATGAAAATGTTCATTAATGCCTTTAGTTAAAAGTTAGCCCTTGCTAAATGAAATGAAAATCACTTATCGTCACGAGTAGGCTTCAAATGAAGTTATTGTGAAAAGTCCCTAGTCGCCACATTCCGGCGCCTGTCCGGGGAGGCTGGTACGGGAATCGAACCGTGCTACTGGCCTGCTTGGTCTGCTTTAAAAGCCAGCGATTTAGCTGAGTGAGCTAAGCCAGCCCCTGGCTAAATAAAGTATGACTGAACTTTAACAGAGCACGTAACTGCTAAACAACCTCACTGGGCCCGAAAGAGAAATTTTGTTTTGGTTGATGTCAGAGTCAATGCTGCATAGTTGCACAGTGGTTAGCACGGCTGCTCATAGCTCCACCGTCCCAGGTTCAATTTCGGCTTTGGGGGACTGTCTGTGTGGAGTTTACACTTTCTCCCAGTGTCTGCGTGCGGGTTTCCTCGGGGTACTCCAGTTTCCTCCCACAGTCCAAATATTAAGGCTGGTTAGGTGGATTGGCCATGATAAAATTGCCCCTTAATTGTCCAAAAATGTGTCGGTGGTGTTACGGTGTTTTGGGGATGGGGTGGAGGCGTGGGCTTAAGTAGGGTGCTCTTACCAAGGGCCGGTACAGACTCGATGGGCTGAATGGCCTCCTTCTGCACTGTAAATTCTAAATTATGACAATAAATTTCCATTTTTATTAAAACATATTTTAAAAATTTATTATAGCTTGAACCTTAAATCAACCTGCATGAAGCATTTATCTTGTGATCGGTAAAATTGACAAAAAAAAGCAAAATATTTGTGGTTCTTTTATTTCAAGAGTGATGGGCTGCTTATTCTGCATGATGACACCACTGTTGCTGGTGCCTAAAGATACTTTTGGCTTGGATCCAGATTTAAACTGGTGGTGGTGTCGGCAAAGGAGAAATCCATACCACTAAGATTGCTAGATATTCATAGAATTTATCATAGAATTTACAGTGCAGAAGGAGGCCATTCAGCCCATCGAGTCTGCACCGGCTCCTGGAAAGAGCACCCTACCCAAGGTCAACACCTCCACCCTATCCCCATAACCCCACCCAACACGAAGGGCAATTTTGGACACTAAGGGCAATTTATCATGGCCAATCCACCTAACCTGCACATCTTTGGACTGTGGGAGGAAACCGGAGCACCCGGAGGAAACCCACGCAAACACGGGGAGGATGTGCAGACTCCGCAGACAGTGACCCAAGCCGGAATCGAACCTGGTACCCTGGAGCTGTGAAGCAATTGTGCTATCCACAATGCTACCGTGCTGCCCGCATTGGTGGGTAGCTTACCAAATGCAGCCTTTTCAAAATGATTTTTACACAATGCGAGTGCCACTAACTACGCCAGCATTTATTGCCCATCCCCAATGGTCCCAGCGAAGGTGGTGGTGAGATGCCTTCCGTGAACCGGTGCAGTTGGTGTTGTACAAACACCCACAGTGCTGTTCAGGGTGTAGTTCCAGGATTTTGACCAGGCGATAGCAAAGGAACAGTAATATATTTCCGAGACAGGATGGTGTAGTTTGGATGGGAACTTCCAGGTGGTAATGTTCCCATGTGTCTGCTGATCTTCTACTGGATGGAACACAGGAATCAGGAGCAGAAATTGGCAATTCAGCCCTTCCAGTCTGCCCCACCATTCAATCAGATCATCTTGTGGGTTTAGAAGGTGCTGCCAAAAGTACCAGAGTTCCTTCAGTGCATCTTGCAGATGGCACACATGGCTGCCACTGTGTGTCAGAGGTGAGGGAGTGAATGCCTATAGACTGGGTGTCAATCAAGCAGCCTTTTTGTCCTGGATGGTGGTGTCATAGTGTTGTTGCAGCTGCATACCCCAGGCAAGTGGAGAGTATTCTCTCACACTACAGACTTGTGCCATTTAGATGATGACATGCTTTAGGGAGTCGGGTGGTGAGTTACTCACTGCAGGATTCTCAGTCTCTGGATTGCTCTTGTATCCACAGTATTAATATGACTAGTCCAGTTCGGTTTCTGATCAATGGTACCCCCAGGATGTTGAGAGTAGGGGATTCAGGAATGGTAATGCCATTGAATGCCAAGAGGAGGTGGTTAGATTATTCCTTGTTGGGAATGGTCATTGCCTGGCATTTGTTTGGCATGAATGTTAATTGCTACATGTCAGCCCAAGCCTGGATATTGTCCAGGTCTTGCTGCGTTTGTCCATGCTTGAATCAAGGTTGCAGTGAGGTCAGGGAGTGAGTGACTCTGGTGCAACCCAAAAGTGAGGTTATTGCTAACTAAGTGCTACTTGACAGCACTGTCAATAACCCCTTCCATCACTGATGGAGAGTGGACTGATGGAGCAGTAATTGGCTGGGTTGGATTTGTCCTGCTGATGGGTAGATCCCAGTGTTGTAGCTGTACTGGAACACCTTGGCTAGGGGTGCGGCAAGTTCTGGAGCACAAGTCTTCAGTACTATTGCGAGGGCCCAGAGCCTTCAGCTGTTTCTTGGTATCATGTGAAGTGAGTCTTATTGATTATAGATTGGCATCTGTGATGCTAAGGACCCCTGGGGAGGTGAAGATGGATCATCCAGCCAGCAGTCCCATTTACAACACATCAGGATTTGGTTTTTAACTTTGATTATTCGTGAAACATCTCCCTCAGGAATTTAAATCAAAATATTATTCAGCAGCTAATCTCATCTAAATTTAAATCACTTAGCCGAATATCACAACTGATCACAGCAGAGCTTACAAGAGGTTTTTTTAATAAATAAACGGACGGGACTCATCATTTAAGTAAACAAGCTTCAGAACCACCAGTCAATGATGATAACTCACCAGCAAGTGGATAGCCTGCTTCAAGGCACATTCCAGTCTTTAACACCCCAAACTTAGAACACTTTAAAAAAATGAAATTGTTGGTTTAACCCCACCCCATCTTTTCTCCACAGCCTTTTATTGTTTTACCATTAGGTGTGCAATTGGATGGATTACATAGAATGTACAGCAGAGAAACAGGTCAATCAGCCCAACTGGTCCACACTGGTGTTTGTGCCCCAAATGAGCCGCTGCAACTTGATAGCATAACCTTAGTTTCCATATGCTCCACACATTTTCCTATCTTTCCCTTGAATGCATCTGTCCGATTCACCTCAACTATTCTTGGCAGTAGCACGGTGCACATTCCCACCACTCTCTGGGAAAAGCAGTTCAGGCTGTACTGGGAAGATCACCCTTGGCATTGCTCATGGATAGAGTACTGTACTGATGTTGAGTCGCTAACCTCATTTGTTGCTTTAAAATGTCTCCAATGGAGGAAAAAGTGATCCATGAGCAACTGTTCAAGAGGCCAGTTAGTTGCTAATTCTCATTATTTGATGTCTTTTCATAACCTTCGGGTTATCTTGAGATTTTTTTTTAAAAAGTGGATAACTAACGCTCTTTCTTTCTATATCTCAGGTGTGTTACACAACATCCTGGGGATCTGCTAACACAATTAATGTGAGTACAGTAACAGCCTCTCAATTCCAATTAGTTTAATCAAAGCACCACAGTTTAAAAAGAAAAACATACCCTGGGGAAAAGACGTTTCAGTATATAATGTGCCCATGTGTAAGCATTGGTGGCTCCTTGTAATCTTGTTGATATCTATGGTGATTTTGTATTCCATTACAAATATCCATTATTGAAGTTTATTCAGGTTGCAATACTGCATAGCCCACTGATCTGAATCTAGTAGTTACAAGCTGTACAGTGCCTCACATACATGCCAGGATCAAGGACAGACTATAAAATGCAAGTGTGCAAACTTGAAGACAGCTTTCCATTTCCCAAATCCTCAACTCTACCAGATCACCGCGTAAGGGCATTTGAAAAGAGAAGAGTGCCCATATCCAGCATTGATGTGGAGATGCCGGCTTTGCACTGGGGTGAGCACAGTAAGAAGTCTTACAACACCAGGTTGTAAGACTTCTTACCATATCCAGCATTAACTCATCTGTATGTTGGGAGGGAGATTTGCCCAGGCCAGCTTTTGTTGGAACTGTTTTCAGCTGCATGAAAAACTATGGAAGCAAAATTCTGAACCGCCTATAGGGCACGATTCTGTGCTGAGGGTGGGCTCCCTGCATCCCAGTGTAAATTTTGGGGGGGGGGGGGGAGAAGAGAAAGACAGGAAATAAGAGGAAAGAAGAACACCTTAACATAGCCAGCTTGCCCAGTTTTAGTTTTTCGGGCAATGGCCTTTAATTACTACAAGGTGGGACTTGCGTTGATTTCCAAGAGGACTACAATAGCCTGCATGGGACCTCCTGTGGGGGGGGGGGGGGGGGGGGGGGGAGAATGATCATCATCCCGTGGTCCTTGCAGAGTACCAGCTCCCCGGCTAGGGGATCGGTAGATGCCAGCCAATTGGAGGCACACTGACAATGCCAGGCAGGAGCAGTGGCCACTGCTGGTGCTACAGACAGGCCAACAAATTGGTGTTCAGTGATAAACCTGGATATTCAGTCAATTCCAACATCTCATCAAGGGCAGGCTGACAGGTCCCAATGAAGTGGGTTGGGGACATGTTGGACATTGGACCCTCTAATTGACAGAGGGATCGGGAAGGAGGCAATTCACCTTGCCCCCCTCTTCACTCCGAATTAGACCTGTTGGGTAACATGTGGGTGCCGACCTCCTCTGCTCCTTGTTATATCAAATTTTCAATGGGCTAGCAGGTGACCTACCCATCCTTGCTTGGCTGTCTATAAAATTGCCGTGTGGACTAGGGTGGGCATGTCGCTGATAGCATCGTACCCTAATTTTATGGGTCCTCCCACCTGTTTTCCTGCACAAGGGTGGCCTGTAAAATTCAGCCCCAAGAGCCAGTCATGACTCAGTTTCATCTTTTGCACCCAAGTTAGAGATTGTGGCTTCATTTTCCACTCCAGAAACTGGAACTCCAAAATCTAGGCTGACACCCTGATGCAAAACAGAGGGAGCAACGCACTGTCGAGTTCTGCATTGTCGGATGAGTCATTAAGCAGACTACCCTCTCAACTGGACCCAAAATATCCCATGGCATTTCGAGAAGAGCAGGTGCTCGGACTGATGTTTATCCCTCAATTAGCTAAAAAGATTCTGATTATCGCCAAGCTATTCGTTATGGGAAATGCAAATTGGCTGCTGTATTTCCTACAATACAAATTGTACCTTTAAAGTACTTTATTGGCTTTATACTTTTCATGGCCTCATGTTTAAGTGCAGGTTTTCCCCTATTGAAAGTAAAGAGCTCTACAAACAAAATACAACTGAAAACAAAAATCACTGTAGGGAAACCTACAGATGAAACCAGGAATTATCTGTAAACGGTGCAAAAAGCCACAGAGGCAGCTGGGTATTGCGGTTCCTGCTCAATGCAGAGTGCATGTGTGAGCAAATATCAGCATTTGGGAAAAGAAGTAGCGAAATCTGGAATCTAGTGTGTAGATTGGAATTCCGACCAAGATATACAAAATAGTCACAGTTTATTTAGTGTGCATAGCTTCGGAATTATTAGTGCAATATCAGTGGACAAATGTTGAAATGAGTTTGTACAATCTTCCTCACGGTCTTGTTACTTTAAACTAGTCAATTCATATTATCTGCTAATTTGACAGAGATATCTAGCATTTTTTAATGTAGGTGGTGTCTTGTTGTGCTCTTGATGCAGCATAAGCTGCTTCCTTGATGTGCACTCTGACAAAGGAAGCTTCAGACGTGGAGATAGCTTCAACACATTTATTAAACTATTAACAATTCTCCTACTTGGATTCGACTCTACTGTTAATCCTTCTATAGCTACGCAGACGAACGAACCAGTCTGCTACAACCCACGTGGTGGGTGTGATGTTCAATCAACCCTGTATTTGTACTCACTGACTGTCTCCACTGGAAAGAGGAAGATCATGTGTGCTGTTTCCTTTATATAGGGGTTGGTGTAATGCCCCCCCCTGTGGTAGTGTCACCTCTGTGTGTATCGTGAATGCCCATTGGCCGTGTCCTATCTTATTGACCTATTGGTTGAAAGTCTGTGTGTCATGTCTCTGGTGCTCCCTCTAGTGTCTAGCTAGTCTACGTGTATTTACATTAACCCCTCATGTATTTATAGTGATGCATATCACCCCAGGTGGTGGCAGCGGCACAGTGCTGAATCCAGGCTAATACCTCAGGGACACGGGTTCAAATTCCACCACAGCAGCTGGTGGAATTAAAATTCAATTAATTAATAATTCTGGAACGGAGCGGCAGACTCAGTCCTGGTGGCAACAAAACAATAAGCTCCTAGTTTGTTCACTAATGCCCTTTAGCGAAGGAAATCTGCCACCTTTACCTGGTCCGGCCTACACGCGACTCCAGACTCACTTGCCCTCTGAAATGGCCAAGCAAGTCACTTAGTTTAAGGACAATTAGAGATGGGCAACAAATGCTGATCTTGCCAGCGATGCTCACACCCTGTAAAAGAATAATTTTGGCTCCAAGTGGTCAGTAAAAGGGATAATACAACACTGATCATGGAAACCAGCTTCTTTTACTTTGCAATTATGGATCTGCTGGGCATTGCCACACCCCATTAGGTGGGGCAGACTTGTGATTTGTATCAAGTAGGTGTGATTTGTATCAAGTAGGTATGGATCTATTAAAAATCCTACTTAATTCTGTTAAGAAAATTAAAGACAAAATTGGGTGTTTGACTGCTGAGGCATTACAATTAAAATGATCAGTTATGCAGCCATGTAACAGAGATTATAATTATTCGAAAACATTAGTATGTACACAGGCCACAGGCCACGTTGCTTTAAATTTTTATTAGAATCACTTCAGTGCACAAAGCGGCCATTTGGCCCATCGAGTCTGCACCGACCCCTTGAAAGAGCACCCTACCCAAGCCCATGGCACCCATCCTATTTCTGTAACTCCACTTAACCTCGATGGCCAATCCACCGAACCTGCACATCTTCGGACTGTGGGAGGAAACCCGGAGCACCCGGAGGAAGCCCACGCAGACACGGGGAGAACGTGCAGACTCCGCACAGTCACCCGACGTTGGAATTGAACCCATGTCCCTGGCGCTGTGAAGCAACAGTGATAACCACTGTGCCGCCCATTTTGTTGGACAAATATCAGCAATATTGGTTTCACATTTCCACAATAAAGAATTTACAAAACTTTGTGTTGGTGACACAATGGTGAACCGCATCTCCAACACAAAATGGACAATCGAACAATAAATGTAGGCCCTGATTCATGTGCAGAATACCTGCACTGAAAGGAGTCCAAAATCTGTCAGCGATTGGATGCTAGATCCCTCAAAACCAGCCACTTACGGCAGCAATCCTGTTCCTTTAGTGTCGGCAACAACATCAAAGAAAACCTGCAGCCCCTTCATTCCTTGGGATTCCAAAAATTCCTCATATAAAAATCTAGTTGTGGTTATGACGGTAAATAAAGACAATTCATGCAGAGTAAGATCCCATTAACAGTAAAGCAAGAAGAATGCATGTTTTTAGTATCTGGTCAGAGGAGAAATGTGGACCAAGATACCAGGAGAACATGCAGGCTGGAAAGATGAGGAGAACGCTCGAGTTTCATACTTCACCTTCCCTCTCTCCCTCAGTACCAAGTCATCGTGAAAAAGCCTAAATATATTAAGTACTTTAAAATCGATTTCCAAATTTTCTGTACTGGCGAGTCTGCAGACATCCAACCTTTTTTACCTCAGCGATTGGGATACCCAAATGACCAACTCACCCTTTTAGTCGGCATCTTAATCTTGAGAAATTCTGCTTCTCTGCAAAGCACATGCCAGGGCGCATGAATCTTCACAAATCCAAGGCCATAAGCTTTAGTCTGGGGAAGGGAAGGGAGAAAGAAAGTTATTGCAGTTCATGGAAACTTAGTCCCTTCTCGATTATGTTCTTAATGAAAGTGTCAAAAGTCAGAACTCCAATTTCTGCATTGCATTGCTGTCCACTTATTAACATACAACTATCCTTGAAGCCAATTGGTGATGTAGATCAGTAATTTGCCATTCCCTCATTTTCATGCATATATTCCATTTCCCACCACAGGTCAATTGTAGGAACATAGAACATACAGTGCAGAAGGAGGCCATTCGGCCCATTGAGTCTGCACCGACCCACTTTAGCCCTTACTTCCACCCTATCCCTGTAACACAATAACCCCTCCTACCCTTTTTGGTCACTAAGGGCTATTTAGCATGGCCAATCCACCTAACAGCACGTCTTTGGACTGTGGGAGGAAACCGGAGCACCCGGAGGAAACACACGCAGACACGGGGAGAACGTGCAGACTCCACAGACAGTGACCCAGTGGGGAATCGAACCTGGACCCTGGCGCTGTGAAGCCACAGTGCTATCCACTTGTGCTACCGTGCTGCCCATAAAGGAGAATGGTTACATGTCTGCCTGGAGCGGTCAGTCATGAATTATGCATCATTTCAGAAATTGTTGGAAGTCGTACTAATGGGGTGTCTATTCTGCATTTTCTTCCCTCATTCATCTTCACCCCCACACATATTATTTAATTTTCTCAGCACCCTCTGCCCCACCTACTAAAAAAAAACCACTTTGTTCAATGAGTAGTTGGGGGTTGGTAACAGGCAGTCTGGTTTAGTGCTGAATATGGAGGTCAACTCAAGCACAGATAGATAAAGCGGGAAGGATACTTGGTTTGGGCAAGGAAAACAAACCCAAATGGTTTTGGAAAGCTGCCATCAATTCTGCAACGAATGTGAGTACACATTACAAAAAATGTACTCAACTGAAATCCTAGTTTGGCAATCTTAAATTAAGTCATGAGGAAATAGTGAAAATAAATACATAATTTTCGCCTGTGGAAAACCTTGGTAGATTAATGAATATTCTTGTGCCCACCCTTCCCAACTAGACTACTTTGCAACAGGTATCCGAGGCTGCATAATAATACTCGCTTTTCTACTGTTAGTATATACCAGTTTACTCCAAAAGAAAAGGTTAAAAAAGAACAAATTCAAGAGTTCAGGTCCAACTGGTTGAATCAAAGTTATTTTAGGTTTGGAGTTCAATTTGACATTTGCCTTGCTGCTCTATGTTTTACCAGATGCCAGAGATGGAAATTTCATTCATAACAATCTTCATTAGTGTCACAAGTAGGATTACATTAACAGTGCAATGAAGTTAGTGTGAAAATCTCCAAGTCGCCACATTCTGGCGCCTGTTCGGGTACACAGAGGGAGAATTCAGAATGTCCAATTTACCTAACAAGCATGATTTTTGGGACTTGTGGGAGGAAACCCATGCAGACACGGGGAGAACGTGCAGACTCCGCACAGACAGCGACCTAAACCGGGAATCAAAACGGGTTGCCTGGCACTGTGAAGCAACAGTGCTAACCACTGTGCTACCTCGTCACCCTATTCTTCAGGATTGGCTGACCCAGGTCAATGGAACACGATGCCTTATTTGAACATATCACTACTTAGCCAGTGCAAGGAGCAACTTTGTTGACATTGTCCCCGTGAACATTTGACATCATTTGTTGGGCAATTTGATTCTACGGAACCAAGTTTATATTCAAGAATTAACAAACCAGTTTAGGACTGACTGCCAACTGCACGTTACCCTAATCTAAACAAGGGCGCCAGAGATTGAAGATTGATTTAGAATGTCAACTTATTTACAAATCGCGAACTTTCCCCACTTGCATTAATATGTTCAAAAATTTATGTTAACAGTGGAAAACTATTCAACACCAGAACCTCAATAGACAGTTTCACAAATACCACCACCAACACCACACACCACCACCAACACTACACACCACCACCACCACACACCACCACCAACACCACACAGAAATAGATGCCAGCCTACAGCTAATGAAAGTTTAGCACATGATGGGATGAATAACAGCAATAACTAATATGACACGCAGAGTTTGAAACAAGGCTGCTTTGATGTGTAAAATTCAGGTTGATTTAGCTTCGTCAGTGCGGGAAGGAGCTGCACAAATCAACAATTTTGGAACTTAAAAAATTAATTTTACTGAAACAGAATGGTTTTCTTTTTCCTGTTATTCACCCAAATGACTCTTTAACAAAATGATGAACTGGGTACTCCTTGAAGAAGATCCAACATCTTTCATCTCAAACTCCAACATTCCTGGCAGACCGAGAAACAGATCAAATAGGAACATGTAGTAAACAGTCAAAGGACCCAGCTCCAACCAAACTTGGTCATTCCAATCACAGGCAACTCACAAGTCAAAAGTTCAAACTCTGAAGCTTTGAACTGGAAGTACAAACATTTCACAAGAGAATTAATATACCTGACCATCGTACCGTAATGCAACAATAAAACGATTTAATTCACTCAAAATTGTGGAGCATCTTATTCAAATGCTTTTCATGGCTGCAATTTTAAATTGCAAAGAATCTTGCATCCAATAGATAGTAATTTGCAATGAAATATTTGTGCGTTTGCCACTTCAAATACTTCTGGCTCTGATATATCACCCACCCATTACAGTTGTATAATTTAATATCACATTCTTATTACTGGAATGACAGTGAAGAATGCTTTGGTGCTAGTTAATCCATGTTGCACCCGAGGGCAATTCATGCTAAATTATAAATCCATAAATTCCACTTAAGAACGATTCATTAGTCAAGTGAGAGCAGAGTCTGCAGCTGCCGAGGGTGTACCACATTTGGAACTAAAGTTGGCAAGATGCCTTGAAACAACAGTTGTAATTTTAACTTGTATGTACAGCAAAACCTTTTTAAGTGGGTATGAAATTTACGATAATGAGCAAGATAAATATTGCACGGCTATTTGTTCACTTAATACAGATTTGAACATTGAGGGTAACCTTCCCTCCTCCCATGCATTTCTTCTTTAAAAAATTAGCGGTCTGAAGATTATGTATACATGTTTGACAAACCAATATACTTGAATAAATTGCACTACTTAAAATCATGAAGCAGTGCTATCAATAATACACAATGAAAGCTGAAAAAATAGCTTGCACTCCAACATCAATGTGAAATAGCACAGAGATAACTTACCCCTTTCAAGCCACAGATGAACTGACACACTGAAAGCTGCTTACAAACTCTACGGCATGAATAATTGCAAGATGTAATCAAGTACTCATTCCCCGGGACTTTGCTGAGTTACTTTACATCAGAGACAGGACCTTAGGCAACTCTCCTCATTGACCCCTGAATTGGGGTTAAAACCCTCGCCCTGGGGGAGGTGCACACTGTGCCTGCTGGGTGATGTTAGGATTGAGCATGGCTGTGATGCCTACATGGTTGATCAGTCGACAGCAGTCCAGATTACAGATGAAGAATGCCTCTGGAGAAAGGCACTCGATGACTCGAAGAAGAGGGAAGATTTTTTTTAAAATTTAAAGTAGCCAATTCATTTTCCCCCTTGCAATTAAGGGGCAATTTAGCGTGGCCAATCCACCGACCCTGCACATCTTTGGGTTGTGGGGGTGAGACCCACGAAGACACGGGGAGAATGTGCAAACTCCACACGGAGAGTGACCCAGAGCCGGGATCGAGCCAGGGTCCTCGGTGCCGTGAGTCAGCAGTGCTAACCACTGCGCCACCATGCTGCCCTTGAAGAGAGGAACATGGCCCCTGGAGAATAGAGTTGGTAACTGGGCATTGCTCCAACAATCCATGTCCATGAGCATTGCAACCACTAGTCTCGGAGACATTTATTAAAACAAGTGTTTTCAAGCTTTAGTGTTCCTTTTAGGCTGTTAATCCCAACTGAACTTTGTTATGGATCTGATTGCAAGTGTTAGAATCATTGAATTTACAATACAGGAGGAGGCCATTGGGCCCATCGTGTCTGCACCGGCCCCAAACCCACAGCTCCACCCTATCCCCGTAATCCAATAACCCCACCTAATTTTTTTTTTTTGGGTGCCAAGGGCAATTTAGCGTGGGCAATCCAAACATTTATTGTTTGCAGAAAAGAGGCAGATACATTGGACAAAAGGGCACGGCAGCACTTCCAGCTCAAGTCTGTCGTATCTGCCATGTGGTGGCCCAATAACCTCTCAAATATTTGCTCTGAATTGTCAGCAGCTTCACATGTCGGTGTCTGATTACGATGGAAAACAGGCCTTTGCAAACTGGCAGCATACCATTATTACCGCTCAGGAGTCATAGCTAGAGCTTGAAAACTGGGGACAGCCAAATAATTACAAAATACAAATCTCCTTGGATGATGTGTGATCTCAAAGTTGGTTATTCTTTATGAATTTGCCTAGACTTGCTGGAATTGGGGCATAACACCAAAAGGCAAGCAAATCTACCCATGCGGATTTCCAGCTCTTTAGTTTGGAGACTCAAATATGGTGATGGGTTTCCATGTGCATCAGACATCCAGCTGGCTAAACATGACCAGTTTTATACTCTCTGGCACAAAAATAGATGAAGGAAATTACATTCCAAATATGTGCACCCCATTCTATTTTCATTCAAAACCTGGCGTACAGGTGATGGGGTGTGTGTTTCCTCTCATCTATTAGATAAAGTAGGAGCACTATTGCACAATCATACGCTCAGAACTTGGTTACAGCCATCTGGGGAGAATGGAAAGGGCAAGGCAGATTGAAATTGAAAAAGTTAGCACAAAGTACCCAGTTCGGATTCAAAAGAACCATTTTACCACCAATCTTACTTACAAAACGTACAATCGGGAGAGCTGTGAAGTATACAACTATCTACACAAAGGCTAGTCACTACAACGGCTACAGCTATCTGCATCACATTAAACACATGACTACGCATCTGCTCCTACCAGTTGTGGATCCCCATTCAAATCCTGCTGCATGGATTCAGAGCTGTGAGCTCTTTTCATTGCTGGACTGGCTTCACAGCTGAGATCATTCTGAGCATCAGGGAAGCAGCAGTTGGGGGATAATATAAAAAAAGACAAACAATATACAAGACACATAATGCTTAACGAAGTAACATATCAAAGTCAATCATATACCCACAGGATACATAGGTGCAGGAGTACGTGCAGTAATTTGATAACCCTAGATTTGTTCATCCGAGTCAGATAAACGTGCTACAACCAAGGCTTTGGGGCTCATCGTCCTCCCCTAGTTGCACGGACAAAACATATGCCACCCCTCCAGTACAAGGACGAGATGGTATCATTAAGTGTTGAAAATTATAAAGGTAATGTTCTTGGTCAAGGCCCAGTTTGATTGAAAATAAAGTCTTAATCCTGAGGGGCGGATTTTAATAAAAGATTTTCACACTTCCTAAAATGCAACATACTTGCATTGGCTAAATTGGAATGCACATTGTTTCAACACCTCCCAGCCTTGCCAGTGATGTGATTCATTTGCAGTCAATCCAAGCTTCTTGGATGTAGCCTAGCCAGCAGCGAGGTGGAGAAGTGACAGATGGAATACAATGTGGAAAAGTGTAAGGTTTTACACTTTGGAAGGAGGAATTTAGGCATAAGCTATTATCTAAACGGGGAAATGCTTAGGAAATCAGAAGCACAAAGGGACTTGGGAGTCTTGTTCACGATTCTCTTAAGGTTAACGTGCATGTTCAGTCGGCAGTTAGGTAAGGCAAATGCAATGTCAGCATTCATGTCAAGAGAGCTAGAATACAAGATCAGGGATGTACTTCGAGGCTGCATAAAGCTCTGGTCAGACCCCATGTGGAGTAGTGTGAGCAGTTTTGAGCCCCAAGGAAAGATGTGCTGGGCCTTGGAAAGGGTCCTGAGAAGGATCACAAGTATGATCCCTGGAATGAAGAACTTGTTGTATGAGGAACGGTTGAGGACTCTGGGTCTGTACACATTGGAGTTTAGAAGGATGAGGGGGGATCTTATTGAAACTAACAAGATACGGCGAGGCCTGGATAGAGTGGACATGGAGAGGATGTTTCCACTTGTAGGAAGAATTAGAACCAGAGGTCACAACCAGAGGATGCAAGCAGACTAAAGGGACGATCCTTTAAAACAGAGATGAGGAGGAATTTTTTCAGCCAGAGGGTGGTGAATCCGTGGAACTCTTTGCCGCAGAAGGCTGTGGAGGTAAAAATCACTGAGTATCTTTAAGACAGAGATAGATAGGTTCTTGATTAATAAGGGGATCGGGGGTTATCGGGGGGGGGGGGGGGGGGGGGGGGAGGCAGGAGAATGGGGATGAGAAAAATATCAGCCATGATTGAATGGCAGAACAGTCTCGATGGGCCGAGTGGCCTAATTCTGCTTCTACGGTCTTCTGGTAAGCAAAGTCGTATTTAAAGAAGTGAGCAATATTAAAGTACCCAGCAACACAGTTCAGCCCAAGGGCAATATGCTCACTGGAGATAAGCGAGTGTTTTCTACCCAAAATATCTTATCCCCATTTCTCCAAAAGATGCTCCAAGGTCTTGCTGGAGAGAGCCAGCCCACATCTCAATCTGGTCACGGTCTGTAAACATGCATTAAATTCACAGTCCATACACAGTTAAACACATTTCATTTAAACTCCTTTCAGTGGTATGGAAAACCATTTTAAATTATGGACAATGGTATTGCCACTAGAACAGCCAAAGACAACCCTCGCGGGGCCTGGGTTTAATCCCACCACAACACATGGTGACCATTCTAATTCAATATAAACAATTGTCAATTGTTATCAAACGCTTCGGGTTCACTAATGTCCTTTTACTGAAGGAAGCCTGCCATACTTACCTGGTCTGACCTCCATGTGACTTCAGATTCTCGAATGCCCTCTGAAATGACCTAGTCAGCCACTCAGTTGAAGGGCAATTCGGGTTGGGTAATACATTTCTGAAGTTCACTTCTTAAAAAAAAAAAGTGCCCTGACAGAATCATTGCAGTTGCTGAATATGCGAAGTGGCGATGATTAGCGAGCTTAGATGTGGCATGTTATACTCCAAATCCATTAAAGCACCGATAGATTTGCACGAGGCATTTCCATTTGAATACCAGCATTTACCTGAAGTCAGGCGCAACTGAGCACAGTCAACTGGTGGGTTTAAACAGGTCAGAATCATCATGGGATTTAGTCACCCTTGGGTAATTTGTATACAGAAGGGGATAGAGAAAGAGGAGGCTCCTCAAACTATCCATAAATAGAAATAATATTTCCACATTTATGTAAAAAGAAACAGGTGACAGGGTAGTTCTCAACAGTCCAATATATTAACTAGGTGATTTCCTGCAATGAAAAGTGTATCAACCTGTAATTGTGTCTGCTGATTTTGAAAACCACAATAGTTCCAATTATTCGGTGCCATCTCCCCCCACCCCACCCCACCTCCTGTGCCATCTGCGTCCCTCAAATTCCATGGGTTTCACATACAGCTTTACATTCATTAGTGCCTCTTTGCTTCACTTCACTTTCAACCTCCTGCACATCTTCACCTCACTTTGGAGGTCTGGATTATAATGTGGTGTCCTCTCTCCATGGATATGATGCTAGGAGAGGATCTCTGAATCTCTGTCCAAGGCAGTGGTCCTGTTCTGTACTGGGAGAACTCAGGGGAAATCTGGGCTGAGGGATTGCAATGACGAAGGTTTAGGGCTACAAGTAAACGGGGCACTCACTCCAAGGAAGAAGCGTGTGAACAAAAATCACTTAAATAGCAGACAAAGAAAAGCAACTTAATTGGCAACTGCCCACCATGACATATGCAATGACATTAAAATGGATTTTGTAAGACTGATACACAATCTTGTAGGTTTGATTGCAGAGTAGGAACAATGTAGAGGGGATTCAGCAGCCCGGAGCCTGGTATTGTAGAATTTTTTGATTTAAAAATCTGATGTATAGTTTCTCCATGGGATACATTAATCAGGAGCAAGTGGGGACAAAAATTAGAACACTCCATTTCAGTAAATGTTGGTTATATTTGGAGTAAGTGATGAGCGAATGGAGATTTCCTAGAACTGACCAGATGTGCGCCATGTATCACAACTAGATTTTGAATGCAGAGAAAAAATAAATAAACTTAAGTTAGACGTAATAGCTTTGTGCTATGGCCTTAAAAATAAAAAAAGATCCAAAAATTACTGAATACCTTACATAAATTCAGAAAAATTTAGGCTAGGAATGGAGGTGGGAACGCAGAGGGAAGCGTCAGGATCAAGTGGTAACAGGTCATGGAGCTGTGGGGGGGACCACCTCTGGCTTCCAGAAGATGGAGAAGATTCTGAGTTTATATTGGTGAAACCTTCAATGGAGAGGGTGCGCTCTGGGAAACCACATTGTGCCAAAGAAGATTGCTGCAGGTGTAGGTGGCATTGCCCAGGTGAGTCTCACTAACTGAGCAAAACATAGAAGAATATTTGCAGCATGGGCTGTGACCTCTTTGTCGGCCAAAGCTAGAAAATTGGGTGGATCCAACTCCAGGTATTGGATGATGCTGACTGAGCAATAAATCATGGCCAGAACATGAAGGCAGGGTGGTTGAAACAGTGTCCCATATAGAACATAGAACATAGAACAGTACAGCACAGAACAGGCCCTTCCGGCCCTCGATGTTGTGCCGAGCAATGATCACCCTACTTAAACCCACATACCCGTAACCCAACAATCCCCCCCATTAACCTTACACTACGGGCAATTTAGCATGGCCAATCCACCTAACCCGCACTTCTTTGGACTGTGGGAGGAAACCGGAGCACCCGGAGGAAACCCACGCACACACGGGGAGGACGTGCAGACTCCACACAGACAGTGACCCCGCCGGGAATCGAACCTGGGACCCTGGAGCTGTGAAGCATTGATGCTAACCACCATGCTACCGTGAGGCCCCAATCACTTTAATGAAATGAAATGAAAATCGCTTATTGTCACGAGTAGGCTTCAATTAATTTACTGCGAAAAGCCCCTAGTCGCCACATTCTGGCGCCTGTTCGGGGAGGCTGGTACGGGAATTGAACCGTGCTGCCGGTCTGCCTTGGTCTGCTTTCAAAGCCAGCGATTTAGTCCTGTGCTAAATGCAGCACCAATTGCTGGTCGTACAAGGGATAAAAAACATAATTAGCAGCTTCCGTCATTTCAAAGTGAAATTGTTACAGTGGGTGTTTGTGGATGGAATGCTATAACAGTGAATATAACTGCCCCCCCCCCCCCCCCTTGAGAGAAATGCATATTTGCCCATGCTGATCGAAGCAGCCAATGTGAGCACACACCGTGCGGCACATAATAATGTCCATCTGTGGTTTTTACACATTTAAAAATCACACTTTTCAAAATTCCTCTTCCTTCCATGCAGGTGTCAACCCATTGCATTAGTATTTGTACAGTGGCAAGGCTCACAATTGCACCTGGGCTTTGGCCTTACCCCTGCCACACAAGGAGACGTGTGTGATTGGACTGTGACATAAACATGGACGATTGTGCTCAAGTGTGGGGAAAGCAAAACAATTTTGCTCAGCTCGACGAACTGGATTAGATTAAACAGCTGCCTGGCTGAAGAAAGTACAAATAGGTTACTTGGGTTAGGATCAGATGCAACAGTGATCGAGAAAAAGGTTTAGCCAGATAATTAGAACTCCAAATGGTGATTCTGCACATTCCCAGAACATTACCACATTAGAATTTGCTCATCAGAAAGTGAATGGCACACTCATTCAAATATTTATACAATAAATCAAAAGGTTTCCAAAATAATTCCATTGATATTATTTCGCATTAACACAAGTCGAGTGGCCAACTCTGAACTCCACACCTCCCAAAGTACATACTCCAACTTAGGCCCATCTTCCCCTTTGGGAAGCATCCTCGATTAGTCAAGGCTCACCGCACCAAGATTGACGCTGCGATTTTACTAGAAGCGGGAAGGGCAAGCGGGCAGACACCCAGCCTCCTTCACTGGAACAGGGATCAAAGCTAAGGCCTTATTCTGAGCCACACTAGCAGTGCAGTCAACAGATGTAACCGCGCCCACCCCCAAAACCCAGAAACATCTCGCGACCAACCTAGTCACTTAGCTTCCGAGATGGGCGACGATCTACTGAGGAATACTACATTGAATCAAAGCAATGGGACCTACCTCTTCATCACTTTCCAGTTCCAGTCCAGATTCTAGGAGGTTTAGTTCAAACTCATCCCTGCGCATCCTCTTGTCATCCTCTGGAAAGTCTGATGGCTGGAGAGGAGGGTCAGCCTCTGGTTCCTGCTGACGGCTCCCTATAGAACCCCGATGGCGTGTGCTTATCCCTTTGCGGTTTGCTTTCTTATACTGATATACCAGCACGTAATCCACACGCCGTTGCCCATCTTGCATATATAAACCATGCGGCCTTTTAACAGTCTGGTCTGCAGGAAAGGTGTTCAAAATCTAAAGAGGAAAAGGAAGGAAAAGAAAAGAATGATTTCACACAGAAGCTTACAGCTGTTCAAAAAGATTACGCTGCTGCTGGTTTAGTCGGTAGATGTACCCGTGGAGAAGTGAGCCAACAGGCTAATCATCTGGTGAGTGCATTCCATGATATTGCTCCTGCCCATCTCACCTCGCACAGCAACTCTTCATTTCCCCCATTGCTGGCGTCCTAGACTACTTAAGGAAATGGCCCGAGAAAAATTCTAAAACGGAAGCTTTAAAACAAAGGCTTTTGATAAGGTCCCACATGGGAGATGGATAGTGAAGCCCATGGGCTCCAGAGAAATTTGGCAAATTGGATCCAAAATTGGCTGAGTGGCAACATCTCCTGACATCTAATAGGATGTCGCGTGGCTTTGGGAGCTGGGTAATTCCCAGGAGCGGGGTTTCCCAGCCTCTATCGGCAATGGTTTAGCAAGGGCTGGTTTAGCTCACTGGGCTAAATCGCTGGCTTTGAAAGCAGACCAACAGCACGGTTTGATTCCCGTACCAGCCTCCCCAAACAGGCGCCGGAATGTGGCGACTAGGGGCTTTTCACACTACTTCATTGAAGCCTACTCGTGACAATAAGCGATTTTCATTTTTTCATTTTCAATGTGGCACTGCAGCGTGCTATTTTCGGGCGTAGGGTGGCCGTTCGATCGCGTCCTCAAGAGTTTAAGACCAGGGAGGCTATTTTTTTAAAAACTCATTTGCGGGATGTGGGCGTTGCCGGTTAGGCCAGCATTTATTGCCCATCCTTAGTTGCCCTTCAGGAGGCGATGGTGAGCTGCCTTCTTGAACTTCTGCAGTCCTGAGGTGTATGTACACCTACTGTGCTCTTAGGAAGGGAGTTCCAGGATGTTGCCCCGGCGACGTGGAGGAACGGCCGATCTATTTCCAAGTCAGGGTGGTGAGTGACTTGGAGGGGAACCTCCAGGTGGTGGGGATCCCATGTATCTGCTGCTCTTGACTTCCTAGATGGTAGTAGGTTAGGAAGGTGCTGCCTAAGGAACCTTAGCGAGGTACTGCAGTGTATCGAGGAGATAGTACACACAGCTGCCACTGTTTGTCGGTGGTGGTGGGTTTGAATGTTTGTGGAAGGGGGAGCAATCAAGCGGCTGCTTTGTTCTGGATGGTGTGGAGCTTATGCAGGAGCTGTATAAACATTGGTTAGGCCACAGCTAGAGTATTGTGTGCAGTTTTCAAATGCATATTATAGGAGGGATGTGATAGCGGTGAGGGGGGGGGGTGAGAGAGAGAGAGAGAGAGAGAGAGGGAGAGAGAGAGAAAGAAGGAGAAGGGAGAGAGAGAGAGAGAGAGAGAGAGAGAGAGAGAGAGAGAGAGAGAGAGAGAGAGAGAAGGAAGAGAGAGAGAGAGAGAGAGAGAGGAGAGAGAGAGAGAGAGAGGAGAGAGAGAGAGAGGAGGAGAGAGAGAGAGGAGGAGAGAGAGAGAGGAGGAGAGAGAGAGAGAGGAGGAGAGAGAGGAGGAGAGAGAGAGAGAGGAGGAGAAGGAAGAGAGAGAGAGGAGAAGGAAGAGAGAGAGAGAGAGAGAGGAGAGAGAGAGAGAGAGAGAG